>NW_020951860.1:3166134-3174793 GCF_900497805.2 Vombatus ursinus
TAATTCAACTATAGAATCATTTGTTTGTGTTCATCTACCCATAGGTCAGTGCCTGTTCAGCAGATTAGATTTGTGTTGATTTATATGCCAGAAAACTGTCAGGGCAAAAAGATGTAAGTAGTTTACCTGAGGTTACATAAGCACCAAGAATGATCATTACCAGAGAGAAGAGGTCAGTGTCTCTCTGCCTTTCCGAAGTGCCTAACAGTAAACCAAACTCCCATAACAGATTGTAGAGAGATGAAAAAGCATAACCATTTCCTTTGACATGCCATGAACCCATATCCTTATTGATAGTATTCTGGGATTACTTATATTTTCTGAGGAACATCTCTTTGTCTGTCCTTTTCACTGTCCTTGTAACTAACTCTTTCTAGAATCCTGAATTATTTGGAATTGTTAGTGGTACTGACAAACACATTTTGTTCATTTATTTGATGTGGATTTTCTAAGTGTTTTTTTAATGACTTGGGTGCTGTTCATCATCCTTAAGGAAACAAAAACCACATCATGGCAATTTTATAACAATTTTTTTTTGTCTACATGTTTCCTTGGCAAACAATAGAACTTGTCCCAGCTTAAAGAGCCCATCATATTTCTAGGAGAGGTATACAGTGACCCTTGAGGCTTCATCTAGTTCTAACCATTTGAGCTTTCAGCTATGCAGCTGATAATAAAGTCCAGATAGGTCAGACTTCAGCATTTCAGGACATAAAGAAAGGATAGGGTAAGAGGACATCACCATTGGGAAGCTACCAGAAACCCTAGCTTTTCTCAGTGGTTCCTTCTGAGGAAAAGAACCCCTGTTGAGTAGGTGGTCTGGATACCCATAACAAGGGATGCCTAACAAGGGACACCCTTCTACTGCCATGGGTTTCAATATATGGATATGACAAAGCCAAGAACACTTGTGATAAGAGCATAACACAACAGATTAGGAAGGAGGAATGTAAGCTGCCTATTTCTGACCTTGTACCTTCTCACTGTTATTTTCCCCTGGTTTTTATCCTTTTCTTCCCTTCCCTTCTATTCCTGTATCTCTCTTCCTTTTCTTCTCACTCCTGACCTCTGATCATTTCTCCATCTCCTCATTCTACAGTCAGAATCAAAATGTCTGTCCTAAAGCACTTTGCTTTGTCTCCACATATTTCACAATTGAAGAACATTTGACTTTTTTTCTCGTTCTCTGGGCTTAGCGATCCTGACATCCCAGTTCCTAAGTGTCTTCTTTCTTATTGATTACTGCTGCTTATGTTTACATGCTGGCTATCAAAACTTGGTGCCAAGTATATCTTAAGTCCTCTGGTCCCATTATTTTCTGCTGGTTCTCTCCCTCTCTTCCCCTATCTCCAAACCGGGATTAGCTTTGGTCTGTCTCCAACAACATCAGACATCCTTCTTTTCCAGTACACCCATGCATACCTTAATCTCTCATGCCGATTAGGCAAGGTTAGAAGCAGTCCAGTGGCAGCAAAGAGGGAAGGGCCAGAGGGAGCTGGAACAAGACGTTAAAATAGCATGGATTCAGCCACACCATTGGGGCCTGACAGAATTGATGGTCCACAAAGTAACCCAGAGAGTTCAGTTAGGGGACAAGTGAGAGGCTATCTACAGCTGTACTTCTCTTTTTATTATGCTTTTCCAGAGGAGTCTGTATTCTTTCACTGGTGGCTCGGAATCTCAGAAGGCCTCACAATGATCCAGGCCTCATTCTGCCCTTTGTCACTGTGGGCCAGCAGGGTCACAGAATCCAACAGCTGAAAGAAACCTCAAAGGTCATCTAGCCCACCTTTATAGGAATTTTTTCTACATCTCCAGCCTATGCTTGAAGACCGCCACTGGGGATGGAGGATGTCACTGCTTCCTAACCACTCATTTTCACTTTTGGACAATTCTAATCATAGACATATTTTTCTTGACCTGAAACCAAAGGTAAAAACTTCTCTGCAACTTCTACTCCATACTCCTAGTTCTACCCTTTAAAGCCAATGAGAACAAGTTGAATCCCTTTTACATATAATAGTCCTTCAAACATGTAAAGATTGCCCAAACTTGTCAGACTTCCCCCAAATGTACTCAGATTTGCCAGGTGCTCCTTTAGGTCATCTGAATCCTTCACCCTTTTCCAGACAAGGGAAGAAGGCATCAGTGACTTGCAGTTCCCAAGAAATCCTAGAGACATCAAGATTTGTTTGAGGACCCAATTCAGATATGGACCATGGGTTATTAAGCTTTTTTGTGTCATAGCCCCTTTTGACAGTTTGGTGAGGATCGTGGACTCCTACTCAGAATCATGCCTGTTGCCTTCATTCCTAATTGAAGGTACTACCAAATTTTATTTGAGGTCAGTAATTTTATTAATTGAGGTCAGTCAAATTTTATTAGAGGTCAGTAAAAATAAAGATGTCATTTTTTTTATCCAAGTTCCTAGACTCCCCTAAAATCTATCAACAGACCTCTTGAGGGTTAGTGGATCCCAGGAGGATTCCTTGACATAGAAAATCTTGTAACTGGAAAGAACCTTCCAGGGGTGGGGAATCTGCAGCCTTGAGGCCAGTCCTCCAGTATGGCATTTTGACTGAGTCCAAGTTTTACAGAATAAACCCCCTATTAAGGGGATTTGTTCAGTGAAGTTTGGATTCAGTCAGAGGGCCTCAAAGCCCACAGGTTCCCCAACAAGATCTAGTCTAAACCTTCACTTTACATATGAAAAAACTGCCAGGGTAACTTATCCAGCACCACCTGACTAGTTAGTGGCAGTCATTGGTCATATAGACCTATCCTGCCTGAAGACCAGGTAACCCTGGTAACTCTCATCCCACAACCCTACTAGGGCTTATACAATTAATAAAGGCTCCACTCCCCAATAGCTATAAGATACTTTATTTTAACTCCAGGAAGGAAATGCAATGATTAGGAAACCTGTCTTAGAAGTTGACAACCACACCGCCATCCTCTCTGTATCCCTATGCTAATAGGAATTTTGTCTCATCTATCTTTTGACATCTGGGACCCCATCCCTTGGGATCCCAAATATGTAACACTGAGAAATGTAAGGAAACAACAGTAACAACCACAGATACTTCTTAAGCACCCATTATGTGCAGAGCTCTGGGTTAGGTACTGGAGAAGATACAAAGTTTAGAAAAGACATAGTCTCTGAAACACAATCCTAGAAGAGATTTCATCTTCTGAGCCATGCTTCACAATCTCTACATTTTCCCCCTGGAACTTAAAAACAAGGAACAAAAGTAACTCTTAGCCATAAAGGGGGGAAATGAATCCTTTATTAACTCTCCACCGCTGTCCATATTGCAATTTGTAGTTATGCCAAATGAGGGTAATTTGCATAAATAAATTGAAGTACAGTAATTTACATTTTTTTTTTAATTTGCTCTTAACCTGCCGCTGGAACCTGTCACTAGGAGTCTCTGAAAACTTCCCCTCTCTGTCTCTTAGATACAGAGTGATAATAACCTGTTCTTAGTCGCACCATTTGCATCTACAAATGGAGTTAACCACTTTAGTATCCTACAGCCTCAGAAAATTACAGTCTGGTTAAGAAAGAGAGATGTGAGGGAATGACTGCTCAGTAATTCACCCTGTGGATAGTGTTCATGGAGGCATTACCCCATTAAAACCTGGTCATTTTAAGTAGGCTGAGAGAGTTAGCACTTAAGGTTCCCATTAGAAGGGAAAGGCTTAAAAAGTCCCTGGGTCCAGGAATTCCATAATAGGAAGCTTTAAGGAAATTTACTATGTACACATTCCTTCTAGGTTTCAGTGTTTCCAGAATGGACCCATAAAGAATGAATTAATGAAAGAATGAATGAATGAATTTCAGCTTCTTCAGACTATCAGCAAACTGTTGGCAGATGGTTTCCCAAAATGCTCACCTAAAAAGTTGCCATCAGTAGATACAATGAAACCCAATTCTATCTTTCACATAACCAATGAATGTCATTTGCTGCCAGGCAAGGCTTAAGGGACAAGGAGAATATTCGGGAAGTAACTGGGACCAACCAATATATGAACTAGATTGGAAGTTCTAGAGGACAAGCATCTAATGCCTAGCTCAATATCATACACATTTTAGGTTGTCAATAAGGATTTTTTGATTTGATGACTTCGCTAAATGACTTTAGCAGGTTTTTAAGCTAGTCTCCATTTGGATCACATTGCAGAAGGGGATAACCCAGAGGATAATCAGGCCTTAGAGTAACTTGCTTCTTTTTTGTGCTCCATGCCACTGGATGGAGCCAAGAGAAGGCTTCCCTAGTAATTGGACTGGACAGCCTGCCTCTAAGGTCTCTTCCAGCTCTAATCAATGATTTTATGTTGTTATTCGGGGGGAGCGATTGCATCTTGTTTACTAAGTCCTACTCCCCTGTAGCAGGGAACAGGGAACTTTGCTCTTAATGCTCATCCTGGTTATTATAGAAGAGCTATGTACACCCTGCTCCTTTGGCAACACCAAGTCACTCTGGGAGTCATCAGAGTCTGGCCATCATTTGTTTGGCACTGGAAATCATTGCAAAAGATTTTCTTCATACATTATTAAGATACATAATGAAATGTCCTTTCTGCTGGTGTGTGTGTCTGTCTGTCTGTCTGTCTCCTTGTCTGTCTTTTGGGGCTATGCTTTAGCTTACTGGCTGAATACCAGTGATCCCAGACAAACCAGGAAAATGGATCAACCAGAAATCACCTTGGCAGCCAATCATGATTGTGAAGCAGAAGCCCAAAGTCCAAACTGTGTTTTCTAAATGGCCTGCAGATCCTCTATCTCCTTTCCTTCCTTTGACCTACTGCCACCCCACCCTTGCAAATACAAACAAACAAACAAACAAAACCAAACTATGGAAAGAAAAGGAAAAATCAGTTGAGAAACCTGGTAACAGAGAATTTTGTTTTCAGCCTTTAAAAAAAATGTCTAGCTGGGCACATTTTCATTGTGTAGAAATTCCATCCCATATTTTCTTTCTTTGTACATTAAAAACAAAAACACGAGAGCAACCATCTGAAAGAGGAAGGTAAAAACTAAAAAATGTAACAATTCAGATCTCCTAGAAGGCCTCTGTAGGAAGCCTATCACAGTTAATTTCAGATCCATAGAGTGGGGGCACCTGGTAATCTCTTTCTCCAAAGTAAACTCCAAAGCATTATGGGAAGATATTAGCACAGGAGACCTACCTATAGACCAATTTACTGGGTCCTCTATTGTCAAATGAATCCAGGAGTCAAACCCCAGAGAATGGCATTTAAGGAGTGTCCAGAGGAACCGTGCAGACATGGACCTAAATTCTAGTAACTGAGGAGAGTTATTGCCTAGAAAAGATATCAGCCATCTTGTGTGAAGTCTAAGTTCTGGGGATCAGCACTCTTGAAGGTATAGAAGGGGACTTCTTTCCTCAGATTCCACAAGAATCAATAGATCTCAGCCCTCCTCAAGACGTAGAAGTCCATTGCCCAGTGTTTAAGCTTCTTTGCCTAAAGAGAAGTGGGAAACGATGAGGATAAAGCATAAGCAAAGCTTTCCTCAAGAGAGGAAAGAGAGAGAGCTTTGACAGCCCCATAGCCCAAGCTGTCAAGTATTGAATTGGGAATCAAAGCAAGCAGATAACATGATTTACATGTCTAAGATAGGCTGGGCCAGAGACTAGTCAGTTTATCTAATCCCTAATTAGTGGCTAGACAGAGTCTTGGGGTAAAGGAAGTTCTTCCTAATGCTTGCCCAAGGGGGAGTAAAAGAGAGCTCTAAAATGATAGCCATACCCAGACAACTTAAAATTCCTGGGACAACTTGGAACCTGACAGGCCTACTCTTTCGTGTTTTGTGTTTTTTTTGTTTTGTTTTGTTTTGTTTTTATTTTTTTTATTTTTTGGTTTTTTGTTTTTGCCACTTGCTTCCTTTTGCCCTCTTCTGCCACAGTGTTGCTCCTGTGTTAGCCAAGACCTAGAATACTAGGGCCTCTTCACTGGAGACTTATTACAGCTTATCTCTGTCTGCCTTCCTTTAAAGCCAGCTGAACATACCCAATGCTCTCCCTCTATGGTAAGACCAAACATACAGACCACGCTCCCAGCTTCTGTGACACTCCTAACACACTTCTCACTCTGTTGTCCACCCCAGTCACAAGAATCTCTCTGAGCCCCGAGTTCCCTCTGCATGAACCCACTGTGTCATGTTTCCATACCTGCCTGGTGTCACATGAGCTGTGAATATGCTGTGTGGTGGTGTTTTTACCTTCATATGTCATGAGCTTTCCTTTGGGTGAAGCTTCCCTGTTGTTCTGCCTTTCTAATGAGCTACTAGGAGAGAATAAGACCCAGAGACCATTTCCTGTTAGATACATTAGTAACTCAATTGGCTATGCTATCTAACTTTGATCCCAAATGGAGGGAATAATGTTCCTAGTCCAGCTGGTCAAGAAAACTGAAGAAAAAAATTAATTATTTTAAGCATATTAGGGGTTAATGCACTTATTTGCCTACCTTCTTTTCTAAGGAGCAAGACTGAAAGACGATATATGTCCAACTAAGTGGCATATTGGTCCCCTTTGAGATGTTAAAAGAACAAGAAGGCCTCCAAACATGGTAGAGTACTCCTCTATGCAGAATTTATGAGAGAGAAAAAACAGACAAGAGTAACACTAAGAAAACATGGAGGGATTGCAGTCTGCATCAGAGACTATTAAAACAAAGATCCAATAAATTACTCAAAGTAATTACTTGGTTTCCATTTCCCTTAAGGATCCAGAGAGGAAAAGGAACTTCTTAAACTAGGATTAATTACCAAGGGAGAGTCAGACATTTCTCTGGCTTCTTTAAGACTAGGCTAAATCTCCCTCCCATACCCTGGAGGCATGAGAATGGTGGATTAGATCAGGATGGGGTGAGGGAGCAGAGGGGAGGCTACTTACCTGAGGATCCTATCATTTTCTCCCTAGGGAAAAAATAAGTCATGAGACCTGTTGTTAATCTTTGTGTTTATCTGAGGAATTGCTTCCTATGTAATGTTTACAGATGCACACACTTTGAAAAGGCCAAGCCAATTCCCTGTTCTAGCCTAATACACTAGGCAGTAATACTGAGCATCTAAAGGCGAGACACATTAGGGACTCATTAGGATTAATCAATTCCGCTAAACAGTTCTCCAGTATAGTCCATCCTGGGTCCTATGCCTCAGGTAAGAGGAAACTGACAGAATCTGTGCTTTGGATTTTTCTAGCCCTTGGCACAGAGATGGACCTTTGAAGCCTATTACATCATAATTCATTTTATTAGAAGAAATTACAATGGCCCAAGAAGAAATGTGTTTATCTTACAAACTGAGCAGCATTAGCAAATTATAGCCAACAGGGAGAGTGCTGAAAAATAGAATAGAGTTCATTCTGCAAGGTTTGGTTAGTTTTTTTAAACTCATCAGAATGAGATGCCCCAGTGGCATCAACTTCTCAAACTCCTGACACTCACAGCTGGACCTCTACACTTTTCCTTCCCTCCTGAACATGGTGAAACTGACAACCAACCTACAAAATCTTATGCTTTCTCTTCAAATGCCTCTGGGGAAAGACAACCTCTTTTTGAGAAAAGAATATTGAATTTCAAGCAGATACACAAGTGATAGAAATAGGGATTATAGACATCAAAGACTTCAAAATATACAGGCTAGAGACCTAGGGATATAAGAAAGATTGGTTGCCTACCATCACCCACCAGGGCCTCCTACAGTCCACCAGAGACACCCAGACTATTCGAATTGGAAGGAACCAAAATACCAGAAGAAGAGATGGTGGTTTCTAAACTTACTGTCTCCTGGAGTGGGCCGAATAACTGGGTGGAAGAAGTGTCTTTTCCTGAAGGATCTGGGGAGTAGAACAGACATCCATTTACTGAGATGGTTAAGATATGATCCTCTCCAGAGAAAAGCATAAACACCATTCCATTGTGTCTCCAATTTTTTATTAGCCTTTTATAGGGTCCATTGTCCCATTTTGAGTAAGAGTGAGGGTTAGATACAAATAAAGTTTCTATCCTCCATATATGGAGGCATATATGCCGCCAAGTTATTGCTGGTCAACAAGCCATGAAGTTGGACAAATATTGCCTATAAAGTCTCATGTGCATTTCAGTGCATGTATCTGAAGCTTGCACACAGCTAAAGACTTGCTAGGTCTTTTGCAAACCAACCAGAGGAAACAGTATATTGGTGAGGTCAATAGTAAGACAAACACAGCTGCCCTTGGGCTGATGAGTTTTCCTGTTTTGTGGGAGATGTGAAGAAATGTGGGCTTGGAAGCAACAACAGGAAATCCAGTGAGTCTGTTCTCTCCTGGTCCTGACAGCAGGAGGGGCAGTGGCAGGGGTTGGGTGAGCTGCACTAGTTTGGGGTGGAGGGGAGTAAGGACAGATACACAGACCATTCTTTGAGATACTTCCCACCTGAGCAGAGCAACCAAGCTGGAGAGAGGGAAGAGAGTCAGTTCCAGAAGCAGAGAATGAGTGGGGAACTCACACCTCACTTTCCTGGGCACTAGTTGTCCAAGGTCCTGGGGCAAACCAAACTGAAAGTCCATCCTTCAGCTCACATTGGAGCCACAAACCCTAAGACTATTTTAGTCTTATTTGTCCATCTCTTCCTTCATACCTATCAAAA
>NW_020951860.1:3174803-3226128 GCF_900497805.2 Vombatus ursinus
AGAGAGAGAGAGAGAGAGAGAGAGATACTCCCCTAAGGATACTCTTTAGAAAGATGGTGTTCCCCCAGGAAGGACATCTCTCTTCAGATAAGATGAAGCTGATCTGCCTACCAAGTGCAATAGCAGCTCCCTTCAGAAAGTGTCAGAGTTAGATACAGGTCTCTGGCCCCAGGAAAGAAGGGAAATGGTAAACAGTAAGGTAAAGAATTAGATAGGTCATGTATATGGGGGGGTGCCGCTATCTCTAAGGATGTCACCAGGTTTTGAGTAAAGGCTGTGGAGTTGTTGTTCATCCTTCATTTTTGAAGAGGACCAGGTTGTAAGAAGTGTTAGTGCCTCTACAGCCAGAGGACATGCTGGAGAGCCCAGAACAATGCTGGCTAGACAATTAGTCTAAAAGGCAGTCAGACCCTACCCATTATGGGTATTTCTTGCCCATAATCCTTACCTCTTCCAGTTCTATTGAATTTGAATCCTAGGATATAAGCCCCCTAGATCCACAGATCCACCCAGACTTCTTAGTCAGGAGAGAGCCAATGCCAACAGCAGAAGGTAAGAATGCCAGTCCTTTATGAAAAAAGTCCTGATCCATAGACAATGCCCACTCAGGACTCAGAGCCCCTTGGAAATGCCAGATTAAGGGAGGTATAATGCTGTGTCAAGGATTTCAGAGCCATAATGAAGTACAGTGTACCAGTGGGGTGGGGGACTAGTCCTAGATAGAAGAGCCTTTCGTAATAGTAATTTCTTCTGAACTTTCTTCAGTCACTAAAGTGAAAGCTCTTTCAGCTACACCAAAATGTGAGACTGAAGAGGGATTAAGTGAGAAGGTGAGAGAGCAGTGTTCAGAAATAAAGTCCTGACACCAGGGAACATACACTCAGGAATACCTAGGCATGGTTTAAAAACCCTGCCTAGAGACAACTTGATCTTGGTTTGCCAGGTAGCATGCATGGACCAAGGGAAGGCCTGAGCATAGAGACTCACCAGAGAGCAATCTGTGTATAACCTGAGGACAGATTCTGGGAACTAGGAAAGGGAATCCAAAAAAAGAAACAGTGCAGCGAACCCCACCCCACCCTTACCTGCCTCAACCAGGCATTGCTTTCTTGGAGCAGGGCACCTACCCTCCATCCCCACCCCCTCTCTCTCTGGCTATGTTAACTACTACCTCATGTTACCAATGGATTCCAGAATGCAGAGGAGAACTCCCGGATCTCCATCACCTTCTTCCGTCTCTTCCGGGTCATGCGTCTTGTCAAGTTGCTGAGCCGTGGGGAGGGCATCCGGACCCTGCTCTGGACTTTCATCAAATCTTTTCAGGTATTCCCACTCTTTCTCTTCTTCTAGCAAAAGCTTAAGAACAACTTTACCCTCCTAAGGAAAGATTTTCTTACCTGATTGAGGACAGATGTTGTAAGATATTTCATTGAAATTTTCTTTCCCCTAAATAAAGCATACTTTGCATATTTGAAATGTCTGTTAAGTAGTTGTCATCTTCCTCTTCAGAGACGAATGTATTTCAGCATATGTACTTATTCATTCAATTAATTAAATGGTCCCAAGGAAGAGAGAGGAGTTCTGATATCATCCTAATAGAGAAGGATGAACACCATTTGACCTAGTAGGTATAGGATTGCTTGGGTTCTTCAACTAAAGTACGGCAAGGTAATTCTTCTTTTAATTACCTGCCATAATTTCTCCCATTTACAAAAAGGGGGAGAATATTTATAAAAAGAGGATGTGGCTATAAATGAGGTTATAAATATGAAGGTTAAAAAAAACAGGGGGCAGCTAGGTGGTGCAGTGGATAAAGTACCGGCCCTGAAGTCAGGAGGACCTGAGTTCAAACCTGGCCTCAGACCAAATACTTGACACTCACTAGCTGTGTGACCCTGGGCAAGTCACTTAACCCCATTGCCTAGCAAAAAACAAAAACAAAAAACAACCCCACCATCCTTCTGTTAAGTATTTTGAATTTCTTGAACATATGTGGTATAGAAACCCCAACTATAGTTGTCTGGCCTCCATCTGCAGAGAAGCCCTGACAATGTAGCAGAGGGTGGCAAGACTTTTATCCTAGACCTTCAGCACCACTCTCAGGCATCTCAAATCAAGGAAACTCAACAACACTGAAATATGGCCTTCTTTGTCCCCAGAACTGGACTCTACCATTGGAGAAAAGGTGGTGGGATCTACAATCTGTTTCTAACCCTGAGCAAAAATCATCACAGTAGAAAGAAATATCTGTTTGGCCCTCAGACACCTGCCTTCACCCAGAGTCAAAGCTAAGAGACATAAGCCAGCACTGGACCAAAGTTGTGACCCCAAATTCTAAAACCTGATTTTTAAAAATTATTTAGGTTTTTTCATTGTTAATCATTTGTTTTAACCTTGTAACAAATATGCATAGTCAAAACAACATCCTCCTAACAAATATACATAATATAAGGTCTTAAAATCATCATCAGATACAAATATCAGAGACCCGATGGGTGCTAGCTACTTCTGGCTAGCTTTACTCTTTAGTATTAGCTACTCCAGGCTCCAGGTTTGATAAAGCAGTATCCTTTCACCCCCATCAGACAGTCCCTTTGCTGGGAGTGAGAAACAAGTGTCTCTCAGATGTCAAGGCTTGGGACCAGAGGACAGAGAAAGAGTATGTTTCCATTGTTTTCTAGCTGATGCTAGTTTCAGTACCTCAGATAGTGTAATTATGGAATGTTAGCCACTCAGCATATTTGTTAAATGACCTCTATGGTCTCTTATAGCTCCCAGTCTATGGCCCTATGATGTCCAGAGAAATTAAATACATTTCATGAAAGTCACAGAGGTCTAAGCCAACTAGAACAAAGGCTAAAGGCTGAGTGTGTCCTCTGGGCTCAATGCTGAGCTGTGGGACCTGAAGACCCAGCATCTCTGGGTAGAGTTAGTGGACAAAACCCAACCTGGGGTGAATTGAAAAGGTGCTTCCTCCAGGTAAAGGGGGAGGGGCCGGACTTGGAGATTGGGCCTGGAGCTTACTCAGTGTGGATCTGCAGTGACATCTAGTGGTTGTGAGAACTGATAGCTAACGCTTTCAGAGAAAGTGTTTTTGTTTTGTGCTGGCTTTTCTCCAGCACAAGGCACATTACTTGTTTTCTGTCTTCCAGAGAAGACACCGAGGCCTGCAGAGATCCAGTTACAGACTACCCAGCAAGCAATTAAAAACAAGCTGGGGTTTAGAATCCCACTAGCTCATCTCTTAGGGTTCTCAGAATTAAAAAAGACTCCAGATGATATCTAGTCCAACCCACCCTGCCGAGATCCACCTCTTTGACTTCCCTCCCTAGAGGTCTACCAGGTCCTCGTCACCATAGGTGGTACCTTGTACCACAGGGCTACGTCAGGAGGTGCCCCAGATCCTTGGTCTGATGGACGGAATCCTGGACCACATCTTGCATCCAGCATTGGCTGCCTGTGCAGAATGCATCTCCCTGGGAGTAGGGCAGGATGCAGTGGGCCAGTTTTCTCATGAAAGGCTGCAGTACAGCAGTCTTATTCATTTTCTTCCAGGCTCTACCCTATGTGGCTCTTCTGATAGTGATGCTTTTCTTCATCTATGCTGTCATTGGAATGCAGGTAGGAGATATGTCAAGAATTCACACGCCTCTGGTTCTGTCCCCACACACGGACCCCTCTCTCCCTCCCTTTCCTTCTTTCTCTCTTCATTTAATTCCCTCTCTACCTCTCCTGCCTCTCTATTCTTCCTCCTCCTCTCTGTCCTCCCCTCTCCGGTTCTTTTCCCCTTGGAGTCCAAAATAGACTTCTCCATGCCAGATCTAATCACTGTTTTCAGCATGGGTGGGTGATGAAACAGACACAAATAAATTCCACAAATGTTTAGTAAGTATGTACTATGTGTAGACAAACCTTAGATACGATGAGACCCCTGAGCCACTTTTCTTGTGATTCCAAAACTTTTTTCTGCTATTATCAGTGAGAATCATTGCCAAATTCTGTGACAGACCCTTCTGAGGGGCTGCATCCACAAGGATGTGTTAAAAAGGCTCATATCCTTTTGCTAATCAGTGCCTGAAATTCACTAAGTGCCTGTGGATGGCACTGTGAGAACCAATAGGGATATCCTGGGGCTTACATTCTACTTCAGACATGAAAGATACAACTCATTAAAAGATAAACAAACACAAAGCAATTTGAAAAGGAAGAGCCTACTAAGAAATAGTTTGGGGTTAGGAAGAGATAAGGAGAATTTCTAGAACCTGAGCTGACCCTTGAAGGAAACTAAGGCTTCTAAGAAATGAAGGAGATGGGGCAATGCATTCCAGGAATAGGGGTGTGATTATGTAAGTACACAAAAATGATAGAAATTTGGAGAATGACTAGTATTTCAGCTTGGCTGGAACACAGAGCATGTGAGAGGTCATAACATAAAATCAGTTAGTAAAGGTAGATTAAAGCCAAATTGTGGAAGGCTTTAAATAGCAGGCCAAGTAATTCGTATTTTATGCTGGAGGAAATAGGACCCCACCAAAACTTTTTGAGCAGGGAGTGGACATGGTAAAACCTGTGCTTTAGAAAGATTATTTTGGCAGCTCTGTAAGAGAACAAATAGAAGAGAAAAGACCAGAAACAGAAAGGTTGCCCAAGAGAGAGAGGAAGAGAAAGAAGGCCTGAATAAAAATAGTGATTATGTGAATGGAGAGCAAACAGATGTGAGAGGTATTGTGGATAGTCAATAAAATAGTCAATGGATTGGATATAGAGAAGAGATAAAAATGTCTCTCAAGTTGTAAACCTGGATAACTAGAAAGACAACAGTGGCCTGGATTTAAAAGGGAAGATAATGATTTCTCCTTGGACATGTAGAAACTTCCCCCAATTCTGCATCCACAGTGTGACCTCTACAACCTTATCAAACTAAGACGAACTAAGAGAAGCCGGACAATCCTCTCCCAACATAAAGAAAGAGATGTCTGTCCTAGTGAAATGGCAAAAAAAAAAAAAAAAAAAAAAAAAAACCATTACAGCAGCAACCTAAAGACTCAACACTGCTGTCTTCAAGTCAATGGGGTGGCCTTTTCTTCCACACACCAAAGCTTCAACTTGGACAAAGTTGGGTGGTATTTGTTTTGCACAAAAAAGGGTTGTTATCTGGAACTAGAGCTTGGAGAGTTTGGGGGCCTCTTCCCTAAAGGGAAATTGAAGAACCACGCCAGGCCCAGCCCAGAGCGCTGACTTGTAGCATGCTGTGAGTAAATCCAACAGATTCCTCTGGTCTCTAATCTCAAAGATGCTCAAAGAAGAAAATAGTTCCTTCTCACAGCCTTCATGGACCCCATAAATGCTGGCTGTTTCAGGGATTTGAATCAATTCAACAAACAAATGCTTACTATGTGCAAAGCACTACGTTAAAACCTAGAATATAAAAATGAAATGTTAAGTACAGCTAGAAAACTCAAAAGTGAATCACTAAAAGATAAGTCAAACTTGCCCAAACCTTGGGTCCCTATTAAACCTTTCCACATTTTCAAAATTTCAGGTAATTCCATGTTTCAAGAACTAAAATTGAAAGATGTTTGTTAGGCAGGAGACATGAGGACCAGTCTTTCTGTCCAGACCTATGGGCAGGCCAATTAGGGCTTTGTCCCAGGATGCTGAATTTTAAAAGCACTGACTATGGTTGGAGTCAATGAACATTAAGTGAATACTACATACAAGCCTACTAAGTGCTGGGGAGACAAAGACAAAAATCACAGTCCCTGACCTCCAAGGGTTGACATTCTGTGGGGGCAGTAGTACTTGTAGTCCTGCAGCAGGTTGAAATAGCTGAGCTTAGCACCTTAGTTAGCAAGAATAATTAAAATAGGAAAATAATAGGTTTTTTGGTGGTGTTTGTCCCAAGCGTAGAATTGCTAATTATAGTTCTGATTCTGATGCTGCCTAACAGCAGAACATTTTAGGCACAGAAGTCAAGTCAGGATTTTTCAGAGGTCAATTAGGCACTTAGATGTCAGGGTGGGAGGAAATAATTAGGTGAGGGAAATTGGGGATAAAGGTTAGATAGAATAGTTGTGGCTTGTTATCCCTGAAAATGTTGCTTGGTAGTCTAGGTATCATGGGAATTTGTCTAGACTGTCAGTATGAAAATCATTACACTCTAAGATCACTTTTGACAAGCCCGGATTGTAGATGGGAACTGGGGGGCTAACCAACCCTGTCACAGACTCCTTCCCTCTGCTAGGTGTTTGGCAAAATTGCCCTGAATGATACCACGGAAATCAATCGGAACAACAACTTTCAGACCTTCCCTCAAGCTGTGCTACTTCTCTTCAGGTGAGTAACTCAGCAATGCAGCTATAAATATTTTAAAACCACCAGGTAGCATTGGAGAATAAGGCAGGTTTAGATGTGAATCACACCCCACCAGAACAATGATCTTCATATATGGGGAAATTCATTCCCTCGTGCATTCCTATGGCTACAGCTTCCCTAGAAAATCCAAAAATCCATTAAACTCATCTGTATTAAGTATGTAGCTCCAAACCCCAGGTTCAGCCCTTCTCCCCCCCATAACTGAACCAAAATCTCTAAATCAGGGAATTTCTCCTCCCTCATATACAGTAAGTCTTGAGTAAAAATACAAAAGACTGTTTGGGTTTATATTGACCAACAGTTTAATCACATTTAAAGGCTTAGAAGTAAACGTGCATATTAAGAATAAAGGCTAATGCTTCATAAGCTCAGGGGGAAGCAGGAAGTTTAGAGTGGATAATTCATAATACAATTATGCCTCTCCCTGGGGAGAGGGAAGAAGTGAGGTAAGAGCTCTCTTCCTGGTACAAGATCAATCATATTTCACCCAGGACATATCTCAAGCTTGGATCATCCTTTCCTTCCTGGATCAGGTATCACTGCAGTCGCTCATTGTAGTGCCGCCTCAACCTCTATTGTTATCCCTCTATGACTCTCTGCTTTCTTGTGATAGATTCTTGCTTTTCTGGTTCCTGCTTCTCCATTCTAGCTTCCTCCTCTAAGCCCCTTTCAAACCTAAGGTCAGAGGAAGAACCTCAAAAATTTACAACATTCTTGGTTTCTTTGTTTGTTTGTTTTTTAAGGGGAGGGGAGCAACACTCCAGCCAGCAGGGCAAGCACCTGGGTCCAATATCTCTCAAGTCACTTCCCCTGTGTATGTGGCCAAAAATGGGCTACCTATATCCACATTCCAACTCAGAAACTCACAGAGATTGTCACATCTAACACCTCACCATTAAGCTATGATTTTGAACTCTGAAACTCCTCTCTCTAATCATAATCTCCTGTCCATCCATTTCTCCTTCAGTCTTCTATCTTCACTTCAACTTTTACCCCCTTCCCATATTCCTGTTCTCCTTACCCATTATTCCTGCTCTGGTCTTACTTTATGTCGTTGTATTCTTATTGACATTCATTCCATGCAAAACATGAACCCTAGTGGCAATGCTACCTATTCTGTAGTGCCTCATAACTCTCACACAGGGCACATAGATACCTCTTCATCCTCTAGGTTTTCTCATTCACTCAATGACAGATTGTTCAATGGCAGATCTCAGGTTCTTAGAAAAGGACCACCATCACATTGTTCACTCAGACTGTCTCAGTGTCCTAGGATAACCCTATTGTAAAAGAATACACTACCCCTACTCAACACTAGCTCTCAAGCTAAACCACCAATGTGCTTCTGTTTACAAAATCAGTCTTGATGATACATTTAGATAATAAACCTAAGTATTTGCTTGGCAATAAGGCAAAAAAAATAATTACACCAGAGCTACTCATCTATTACATGTAGGAATCATAGTTATATTATAATTTACACATAAATCTGAGTCATACTTTCCTAGCAAGGCATAGTATCTATAGGGAAAAGGAGACACACACACACACACACACACACACACATACACACACACACACACACACACACTGGCAGGGAGAATGCGAGTGAAGAAAACCCATCTGCTCAGGGTAACTCACAACCCTGGACTCCAGACTTGGATGTCGTCTATCCATTCTGGAACATCTGTACCACATGAAGCTATGTCTGTGCTAGCTGCTTGTTTATTGGTCCTCACCATTCCAGCTGGGCAAATCCTCATTTCTTTTATTCTACAACCAACATTTACAAACTCTTTTAAGTTACACTGGTTATTAAAAGAATATCAGAATAGTGTTACATTCTTAATTGATCTAGCAGTTCCCTTTAAGCCAGAGAACCCCCAGGCTCCTCAGGCTGGCTCTCTGTGAATAGCTATTCACTCACCAGGATGCTGCATCATCTAATCAGGTTGTAGGAAATAAAGATCACCAAAAAAAGCTCAGGGAGACCTTCTGGACAAGGCAAACAAACCTTGCAAACTTATCAGGATTCTAGATCTCCTCATCTCTTCCTATTGGGCAATGCAACTGTAAAACCTCTTTCCCTTGGACAGATATTTCTAAGCAACATCACCTCTCTTAAACTCTAGGTGTCGCTAAAGGGCAAAAAATGGGACTAAAACCCTCTTCCAATAAGCTCCAGCCTTTATCCAATCAAGACCTGGAAGCCCAAGCCTTATTGTCAGCATCCCCTACTCAACATTAACTCTCAAGCAAAACTACGCTTCCCTTTACAGAACCAGTCGTGATAGGTACTTTTAGTTCTAAAACATAGCTATTTGCTTCTGCTTTATTTTTTTAAACAGTAAGAGTTTCTTTTTGCCGCTTTCACACCCATCCATCCCCACCCAGTCTTTAGTCTCCTGCCAGAGTCCTCCATTTTTCTCACCACATATTCCTTACGTCAGAGATCTCTGGTACTCAGTGACTCAATATTCACTTAGGAGGTAACAACTCATCAAGTCTCCTCCAAGACACAAAATTCAATAAACTGATTCTTACTAAGACAAATTTTAATGTTATCTACCCACAAGAGTATTTGCATTGGAGAGACCATGCCTAGAACTAAAGGAACAATGTAATTAAGTAATGATGTAATTTAAAGCAGTGCATTAGGCCAGTGGTTGAGAGTGTCTTTTGAGTGTCCCTCAAATCACAGTCCATAGAAAGTTCATGTTTCACAAATTTCAAAGTTGAACCTATTAATAATACTATAATTATTGTGATTTATGAATGTAATGATGATATAATATAATAGCTTTTTTTTCCCTTTGGCTCTGGGACTTTCAGTAGTAATTGTTCATTGTTCAATTTGTTTGTTTATATAATTCCAGCTGAATTTCTTAATTACAGGCATTATTCTTTCTCATAAAAAAAAATGTTTATCTCTTCCTTCTGAACCTGGCCAGCCCCCAGATCACAAAATGCAACTGATAGTGTTATTGGCAATGCCACTACTGTGTTCTAGTTACTCTTCGCCAAGCCTGAGTTTTGATCCTGCCTTATCTCTCTTCTCCCCACATAGGTGTGCTACAGGAGAGGCATGGCAAGATATCATGCTAGCCTGTCTGCCAGGAAAGAAGTGTGCCCCTGAGTCTGAGCCAAGTAACAGTACTGAAGCAGAAACGCTCTGTGGCAGCAGCTTTGCTGTCTTCTATTTTATCAGTTTCTACATGCTCTGTGCCTTCCTGGTAAGCCAATTCTGAAAGCCAACCTTCTCCGGACCCTCACCCCACCCCTGCCCCAATCTGGCCCAGGCTAAGGAAATGAACATTTTGCTCTAGAGTTCCCCAAGCCCTCAGGGTGGCTAGGCCTCAAAGGAGCCCTGGTCAGGGAGATCCCAGCCACAAAAGGACCTGGCTTAGGAAGACGAAGCTGGAACAAGGTTGTCCAAAGACAGTAAGAAATTCAGAGTTATGCCCATGGCCAGAAGCTCATGTAATCCACACGGTACACATTTTCCTTCTTGACTGTTGGTGGCACCACACAAATGAGCAAGAGTTACAAGTGGACAGATTTTGACTCAGTATAAAGGAGAATTTTCTGACAATTAGAAAAATAGATCTAAACTAAAAAGGTCCTTAGAAATTATTTAATCTGACCCCATCATTTTACAAATGAGGAAACTGAGGCCTAGAGAGGTGAAATGGCCTGCTCCAGATGATACAAGTAGTAAATGTCAGAGCTGGGATCTGAATTCGGGTCTCATGACTCTAAGTTTACTGGAAATAAGCTAACTCATTAGGTAGTAAGTTCTCCAACATGAAATATTTAAGCAGAGGCAGAAAGACTCCTTATAGAGGATTTTGAACTAGAAGCTTCAGACAGGGATTGAACTAGATGCTATCTATGATCTCTTCTAAGATTCTGGGACCCACAAAAACAGTGGAACATTTACCTGCTGACCTTTATGAAACTATGTTTTTGTACTTTGCTTACTTACTAGAGAGAATTCCCTGTAGCCTCTGGACACTGGCTAGTGGTTTGGCTTTATAGCCTGCTACATGGTTTCCTTGCAAGGCTAATATTTCCACCAACATTCAAATTGCAGGGGTCAAGGTTTTGAACAGTTGTTTCCTGATACCAGATAGTTTTTGGAAATCTTTACTCCTGCCACCAAGAAAGATCAACTGATAAACTCTGCTAAAAGGAAAAGAAGCACCATTGTCTCTTCAGGGGTCCAGACAGCAGGGCTACATGTCATGCTCTCCCATCCCTTACTTTGTAAAAGAGAACTATGGCCTTGGCATAACCATGGCAAGAGTGCACAGGTGGGGTCACTGACAACCCCTCCTTGTACCTTCTGCAGATCATCAACCTCTTTGTAGCTGTCATCATGGACAACTTTGACTACCTGACAAGAGACTGGTCCATCCTAGGTCCCCATCACTTGGATGAATTCAAAAGGATCTGGGCAGAATATGACCCTGAAGCCAAGTAAGTACATGGAAAGATAGTTTGTGACATATCTCTACTCGTATTTACAATAGCAGACAGGGCCATACTGAAGTTGTGGAGAGTATAGCACAAGTATTGGCTAGGGGTGAGAAAAATTACCTTGGGATTGGAGGCTTTCAACTCAGATTTCAGTGTCCACCTGAAGGGGAAGAAGGAAGAGGGAGAAGGAGGAGGAGTGGGAGGGGGTGATGAGATGAGAAGGGAGGGAGGGAGGATGGGATAGAGGGAGGGAGGAAGGGAAAGAAAGAAGGAAGAAAGAAAAAAGAGGGAGAGAGGGAAAGGAAGGAAGGAAGAAACAAAGAAAAGGAAAGAAAAAACAAGAAAAGAAACAAAGAAGTCATATTAAGAAAATCTCAAGACTATAATAATTAATAAAAGTTCACATTTACATATCACTTTATGACTTATAACCTACACAAAAAGTCCTCCCCTGATAACTCATCAATAAATTAAGGTGACCTGGGGCTCTTGAAAGCAATGCCAGTGGAGCATCACCTCTGGAAGGTCTTCCAAATTGGAAAGGCTTTGAGTACAGACCTAGGAAAAGCCTATGGGTTTCTTGTCTGAAGAACAGTGTTGTTCATGAACCTGAAATAGTTTTAGAAAGAAATTGATTAGGTTATTTGGTAGAGACAGAGAGTGGGAAAGGGGTGGCTTCCTCTTCCAAGTTCTGAAAGGTTTACATTATATCAGATCAGACAAAGTCACACGTGAATCATCTGACAAAGGTATCACACATGAGTCACACACAAATCACATGAAAGGAACCCAGAACACAAACTTGGGTGGATCAAAAACAAGTCCTCCATAAGGAGGTCCCAAACCAGAATGCTTTGGGTGGATCTAGGATCCAAAATTCATTATGGCTATCTCCAGCATTCCTAGAGAGCTGCTGAGGTCAGGCAACATTCTGGGTACAAGCAACCTCTAATCACATAAAGTTAGATTTAAACAGTATAATAATTTTTATGAACTATATAATAAAGCATTCTTTTCACACCAGCTTAGCAAAATTCAGAGAGGTTTATCTCTATCTTGGCCATAAGGGAACGAATTTTTTAGTCACAGTAACTCTCAAGGATCATCAACTAAGCCAGAGATTGTGATATGCAACAAAGAAGAGAGTTCCCACTGACAAAATTGCAGACCCTTGAAATAATGAAGTATGATTCAGAAAGCACTTTCCTCACAACCCTGTAGTGCCTAAGTCATCTGAGTATCATTATTCCAATTTTGTTGATGGGGATCAACCGAGGCAGACAGAGAGGTTAAATGACATGCCCATGGTCATATAGCTATTAAGTATCAGAGGCAAAACTTGACCCCAGGACTTTAGACTCCACCTCCAGTGTGCTTTACGTTACGTCATCCACCAGTCTGAAAATACTTCAGTCATGGACAATAAATCACACATACTAGGCATTCAGTAAATACTTGTATATCACTTGCTTGAATCAATAAGAATTTGAGTTATACACTATAAAAACCCCTTCACTTTAAAACATTAAATGATGATCAAATTGCATTTGAGTCTTTAGCATGCAACCATTGACAGTAGAGTATCACATGCTATTCTTTGATTTTGGGAAAAAAAAAAAACCTTGGCCAGCTGAGAAGCAACTCTATAGCACTTTCCCCTGGAGGCCTAGGCCACCGTGTGATGAAGCTTCTGAAAGGTTGCGGGTTGAGGGAGGAGTGAGTGTAGGTGGGGACTGTGCCCTCCTGACCGTTCCCTTCTCTTCATCTTCCAGGGGCCGTATCAAACACCTGGATGTGGTGACCTTACTCCGGAGGATCCAACCCCCACTAGGGTTTGGAAAGCTGTGCCCTCATCGAGTAGCATGCAAAGTAAGCATGACTGTGGTAAGGATAGGGAGGAGAATTTCCACATCTGTAGGTGTATAAAGGAAGATAAAATTGGAGAATGTGAGAAGAGAGAAAAGGTGGGAGACAAGATGTTTACTAGCTGTGCAGCCTTTGGCGAGTCGTTTAATCTTACAGGGTCTTAATTATGTGATTCAGTATATGCCAAAACAGGGGGATTGGCCCAAATGATCCACTGGTGTCCCTTCCAACTCTTAAGATCTATAATGGGAAAATAGAAAGATAGAATGAGGATAACACCTCACATTGCACTCATTTTACCAGATGGCCAACTTGAGACCAAAGAGAGTGAGATACCCTGATGAGAGTCCCAAAGACTTCATTTGAGAGTCCAGATGTGCTTCCTGGAAGAGGGTGCCTTAGCTCTTTTTGATGGCTTCTGGGAATATATGGTCTGTTAGTAACAGCATCTCCTAATTTGGTTCTTTCTTCTGCCTCCTAACTGAGGATGTTAACCGTCCAATCATAGTCACATAATCCTCAAGCTAAAAGAAGCAGGCAAAGGTCATTTAGTCCATCTTCATGCCTTCATGAAAGCTTAAACTGTTTCATTCCATCTCTATGAATATCACTTCTGTTCTTTAAACCTGCATAGACTTAAGAACAGAATTGAGGTTCTTCTCAGGTTTTTGGTTTCCATTCCCTACATCCCTTGCTTAGATGGGGGCCATAAACAGTACAGTCCATAGAGAAGCTAGAAAGACTCATTTGAGTTTCCTTTCCTCTCCCTTTCCCTATTCCTACTCTAAATAAGGTGCTCATTAGCTAGAATTTCTCATTAGCTGAGTAATGGCCAATGGGAAGAGCACTATGGGAGGATAGAGGAGACATAATATAATATAGAGACTATACACTCTTGAATAATGCTGAGTTGAGTGGACACAAAAGACTATATCTGTGTACTAATTTAATTCCATTTGATCCTACAAAATTTATTAAGTACATACTGTTATGCCAGATGCTATGGTGTGTCCTGGAGATACAAAGATGGAAAAGGACATACCCTCTTCTTTCAAGGAGCTTATAGGAGTTTAAATAAACCCACCAAGCTCCATAATGCTCCAGAACTGTGGGGCCCTATACTTGTCCTGTCAAAAAGGCTCGGTGAGTCTTTTGAGAACTATTTATTTCCAACAGTTCAATAGATGGGCAATATCAGGTATGGTGGATCTGACAACAGGGAAAGAACCTCAAAAACAGCTCTTGAAGGGCAGGGGGAAGAAAATAAGAACAAAGGCTTTAGTCTTTCCCTTTCCCTACAGCGTCTGGTGTCCATGAACATGCCTCTGAACAGTGATGGGACTGTTATGTTCAATGCTACATTGTTTGCCCTGGTCAGGACAGCCTTGAGGATCAAAACAGAAGGTAAGGCAGTCTTGTCACACTTCACTCCCTTCTCCCAGAGTGCCCCTATCCCATAGGAAATGGGGGAGAAACAAAGAAATAGCCTGATTCCTTAGGTATAATCCATAGGTATAAATCACTAAATATCAAAGAAATTGTACTGCGTCTGTTGTGCATTTTTATCCAAGTTACCTCTAAATCATATAATCATAGTTTCATAGGGTTTTCTTACCCTGGACAGATGCATTTGTAAAATGTAGCTTGAATACCTTGCTTATTCTAGAGTATAAAGGAATATATCTCTTCCCTCACCCATTGCACTCAAGTTAGTTGAGTGCATCCTAAAAGATTTAGCCCATCTCCTTATTAAGCAACAATTGTATCCTAGGGACAGGATGAATCCAGCATCCAGATTTATAGATTTATACTTTTCTGATGGTTGGAAGACTCATGCCACCCCCATCCCCACCACACAGACACCATAGCCCTGTTACTTTCAGGCTCTGGACCAGAAGTGTTTCTGCTACACTACAGGAGAGGGCCTGGGAGATGGTGTATGGCTCAAAGCAGTCCCAAAACAGGTATAAGTGGAAGTGTATTGACCTCATCCCACAAGCACATGCACTAGCTAATTATCTCAGAAAACAAAAGGCCCTTCTGTAGCAAGGAATAGTCAGGGAAGTCAAAGTAAGTAAATGACTTGGGAGGAACTGTAATATGTTATGTCATTGTCAGCAATAAGCATTTGATGATCACTTGCTATGTGTCAGATACCAAAGTGTGTTTAAGAAAATAAGAGATCTAGTTCCTTCAAGTGTCTGTAGTCTGACTAGTTACAGCACAGTTTATCCAACCACTAATGACAGAGCAACTGTATGGTCTGGAGAAAAAGGAATAGACTGGGAGCCAGGAGACCTGAGTTCTAGTTCTGTCCTGGCACTAACTGGCTCTGTGACCATGGGCAATTTCTTAGCCTCTCTGAGCCTCAGTTTCCTTATCTTTAAAATGAAGTGGTTGGACAGATGACCTCTAAGATCCTTTCCTGCTTCTTAGCATCACATGATGCATGTCAATAAAGCTTCCCCTGATTTTTAAAGAGCTGGAAAGGAACTTAGATGATATTGAGACCCACTCCCTCTAAGCATTGGTGCCTAATTAATATATATCAGGATTAAGTGGTTGAAGAGGGGCTGGATGAAGATAGCAGAAAGCTACTAGATGAGTCAGAGATGTCAATGAAAGTCAGAAAGAGTAAACCAAAAGCTGAAACAGACAGAAACAGAAAGCAGGCCCAAAACAAGGACACTCTAGAAGTATGGTGTGTAGGAAGACCAAACCAGGCAGAACAGATGAATAGTGCTTTGAGGTCACAGTTCCAAATTGCTTTCCAGAATGGTTGGTCTAATTCACATCTCCATCAACTCTGCATTAGTATACCTATTTTCCTATACCTGCTCCAGTATTTGTCATTTTCCTTTTTTGTCATCTGATGGGTGTAAATTAGTGCCTCAGATTTATTTTAATTTTCATTTCTCTAATTATTAGTAATTTAGAGCATTTTTATATGGCTATTGATATCTTTGACTTTTTTCCCTCTGAAAACTTATATCCTTCATATCCTTTGTCAATTAAAGAATGACTCTTATTCTTATAAATTTGACTTGGCACCAAGAAACCAGTGCCAAAACCTCAGAGAAGCTGCAAGAGTCTCTGTTGAGCTGATGTATCCATCAAATGTTCAGATTTAGGTTTTAATGAAAGAACATCTACCTGATCGGAATGAGGGAGAGTTGATAGCAAGGTTAAACATATTGAAATCTCCTGTCCAGTGGGTCAGGTACTTATTGAGTCGCTAGGTAGTCTAAAGGGGCTCTAAGTTTGTATAGTTATAGTGGCCAATGATCAGATATCCTGCCCTTTTGCACTGGTCAATCCATGCTTCAGATGTGACTTTGCAAGTAGTTCCTTTTCCCAGGCTAACATTAGCCAGCTTTCAAAAGAAGTGTCCACAGGGCTGGGGCATAGAGAAGGGCAGTGTGGTCCATGAGAAGATAGCAATGTTGGTTGCATCAACCACTATGATGAACTAGTTGCATCAAGACAGGAACAGAGATGAACCAAGGTTTTGGGTTGTGGGTTTGGGGGGGCGGGGTTGGTAATTAAATGTGCCTTTCTACCCTGGGCATCTGACGGAAAGCTAGATGAGGGAGGAAAGCACAGACCCCTGGTTAACAGTGTTAAACCATGCTAATACAAGAAACTGCTGCAGATAAAGGTCTCCCACCACAGTACATGCACCTTATGTGGATCCATATGGTGTCCTTGCCTATCTGTTTTGTGCTGTGGAGCTTTAGTGTCTCAAATTGATACTGTCCTGGAGGACAGTTTGGACCAGTTGGATCCCAAGAATAGAATAAGATATAATAGAAAACCCCAACTTTTAGTACAGAAGATCTTGAAGCAACAAATTCATGAAACTCTGAGGAACCACATTGACCATTAATAATCTTAATCTATGTGATATAAAGATGATATAGACCATACTAGTTTGAGAAAAAACATCTTCCCTTCTTCACCACTTCACATCTGAACCAGATTGTATGTACCCTAAGACTCCAATTTAGTGACTACAGCCATCTCTGACAACTGGCAGTAAATCAAGAGTAGGAAAGGGAGGTGCTGATCCCCAAAGGTGATGGTATTCAAGGCTCTGTAATCATGGCAGATCCTTAGCTCCTCACTTCTCTGTTAAAATATTGTTCTGGGACTCTGGTGGAAAAGTTAAGGAGCCTTATGAATCTCTTCTCCCAGATGTGTTCCAAGAACCATTACAGACCCATTGTCTCTGACCTGGCCATAGAATCAGATTTCAAAGATGGAGTAAAACTCAGAGACCATCTAGTGCAACCCACGTGTGAAAAAAGAATTTCTTTTATATACTGTTCAACAAGTGGTCCACCAGTCTTTGGCTGAAGACTTCTTTCCAAGGCAGCCCATTCCAATCTGAATAGCTCTCATTGCTAAGAAATTTTTCCTTATACCAAACCTAAATTTGCCTCTTTATAGCTTCCACTCATTTGCTCCTAGTTCTGCCCCCTGAGGCCAAAGAGAACAGATCTAATAAGCTAATCTGTCCCCCTGAGTTTCTTTCCTTCAGGATAACCATCTCTAGATCTTTCCTGATATTCTCATATGGCATGAACTCAGACTCCCTCACCATCATAACCACTCTCCCCTTGAAGTCTTCCAGCTTACTTATATCCACCCTAAATATGGTGCCCAGACTTAGTACTCTGTATATAGTCTGATTCTGGCCCAATGGGACTATCACCTCCTTCTTCCTGGGAGTTATGGCTTTCTTCATGCAAACCAAGATCACATCAATTTTTTTTTGCTATTCTATGACATTGACATTGAGTTTGCACTAATTTCCTAGATCTTTTTCAGAAAAACTGCTGTCTAAACTTGCCTCCCCACAATACTATGTCTTGTATTTGTGAAGTCAATTTTTTGAACCTAAGCATAAGACTTTACATTTATCCTTTTTGAATTTCATTTTATTAGATTAATCCAAATTCTCTATATTGTCAGGATCTTTTTGGATCCTGACTTAATCATCCAATGTGTTACCAATCCCTTCCAGCTATGAAATCAATAAACATGCCATCTGTGTCTTTATCCAGAGAGTCAGTCAAAAAGGATTTATTAGGAGCTTACTACATGTCAGATGCTAATGGGGTTACAAAGAATGACCAAACCAAAATAAACAAACAAACAAACAAAAAACAGTCCCTGCTTTCAAGAAGCATTCATTCTTTTTTTATTAACTAATTAATTTATTTTTAGTTTTCAACATTCACTTCCATAAGATTTTGAGTTCTAAATTTTCCCCCTTTCTCCCCTCTCCCCTCCCCAAGATGGCATGCAATCTGATATAGGCTCTATACATACCTACATATTAAGCATATTTTCACATTAGTCATGTTGTAAAGAAGAATTAGAACCAATGGGAGGAACCACAAGAAAGAAGAAACAAAACAAAAGAGAGAGCAAATAGTATGAAGAAGCATACATTCTAATGGGGGAAACAACACGTAAATAGGCAAATGCAAAATGCATACGAAGTTGAATGAAAGCAATCTAAAAGGAAAAGTAATCCTGACAGCCCGGAGATACCAGGAAAAGCCTACAGTGGAAGATGAATTTTGAGCTGAGACTTGAAGGAGGCCAGGAAAACTGTGAGAAAACATACCATTCCAGGCGTGGGGCACAACCAGTACAAAAACATGGAGAATGGGAGGAGTGTCATGTTCAAGGAACTGCAAGTAGCTGGATTGTACAGTGTGTGCAGGTTAATGAAGACTGGAAAGATAGAAAAGGAGTGAATTATAAAGAACTCTAAATGGCAACTAAAGGAGTTTATATTTGGTCTTGGAAGTAATATGGAACCACTGAAGCTCATTGAGTGACAGGGTCAAATCTACACTTTAGAAAAATCACTTTGGCAACTAAGGGGAGTGAGGAGAGTGAGGGAGGAGTGACTTGAGTCAGAGAAACCAGTTAGAAGGCCATTGCAATGGTCCAAGTGAGAGGAGATAAAGACCTAAACTAGGGTTATGATTTGAAGGCAGAGAGGACAAGATTTGGCAATAAGGTGTATATGTGAAGTGAATGAGAGTGAGGAGTCAAGTTTGACACCAAGATTAGGAACCTAAGTAACTGGGAGAATGGTGATGTCCTTGGTAATAATGCAGAAGTTGGGGAAAAGGGAGGGTCTGGAAGGGAAGACAAATTTTTTTTTTATTATGTTGAGTTTGAGATGTCTACAGGATGTACAGTTTGAGCTGTCCAAAGGGCATTGGAGATGTCAGATTGTGGCTTAGGAAAGAGACTAAGAAAGCGTATATAGGTCTGGAAATCATCTGCATAGAAGTTGACAATAGAAGCTATGGGAGTTGATGAGATAACCCAATGAAATAGTATAGACTGGAAAAGAGAAGTGTCTACCATTATTGGGAATGACATGAATGAAGATCCAGCAAAAAAGGGTAAGGCAAGGTTAAACAGATAGAACCAGGAAAGAGCAGTGTCAAGAAAACCTAAGAAGAAGAGAGTATCTAAGACATGGTAATCAACCATGTCAAATGCTATATAAAGGTCAAGAAGCATTAGTATTTTTAAAAAGATCATTAGATTTCATAATTAAAGATCCTTGGTAAGTTTGGGAAAAGCAGGTTCAGTTGAATGATGAGATTGGTAGCCAGAGTGTAGAGGGTTTAGAAGAAAGTGAAAGGAGAGAAAGTAGAGGCATTGACTTTCTCAAGGAATTTAGCCATGAAGGAGAGAATGGATAAAGAGTGATAGCCAATAGGGATGGTCACATCAAGTGAGGTGTTTTGTTTTTTTAAGGATCAGGAAGAAATGGACATATTATAGGCAGGAAGGAAGGGGCCAGTAGGTAAGGAGACTAAAGACAAGAGACAGAGTAGGAGAAATTTACTAAAGAAGTTGGGTGGCAATGGGAAAGGTGTATACCAGAAGGGTGCATGCCAAGAGTTTGACCTTAGAAAAGAGAAGGCCCACCTCCTCATCTGATAGCAGAATAAAAGAGATATTGGGACTAGAGTCTCTTGGGTCATTGGTATAGTCTGAATATATTTGAATGCCATGAAATGAAGAGGGAAGAAGTGAGAGCTTTGAATAAATAATCTTAATTTTTTCAATGAACTATGAGGTGAAGTCCTTAGCTGAGAGGGTTGGGGGGAGAGGATGCTTTGGTAGAGTTAAGGAAATATGAGACAGTTTGGACCAGCTGCTGTGGAGATTTGAATAACAAATCAATTAGGGAGGAATAAAATGTTTGCTTTTTTACAGTGAGGGCCCAGTTAAGATTAGATAACATAAATTCATAGCGGGACCAATCAGCACATTTGGTAATTTCTTCCAACTTTGTTCAATATCTCATGAATAGGATTGAGGAAGTAGCATGGTAGGAACAATCTACGAGTGATTGTGAACTCGTAGTTCTTCAGTAGTTTGATTGGTATGCTATTGAATAAGTAAATTAATTTAGGTAGTATTTCCATTTTTATTATTTTGATTTGGCCTTCCCATGAGCAATTAATATTTCTCCAATTATTTAAATCTATCTTTATTTGTGTGAAGAGCATTTTATAATTGTATTCATATAGTTCCTATGTGTGTCTTGGCATGTTGACTCCCAAGTATTTTATATTGCTATTACTCTATAAATTATTCTCCTGGTTCTACTCACTGCACTTTGCATCAATTCATACAAATCTGTGCTCATTTGCTTCTGTATATTGCAAACAGTGTGGCCTTGTTTAGTCCCTTATGATTTCCAATTCATAGTTGCCTTTTTATGCTTTTCTTGAGGCCTGTGTTTGAATCCCATTTTCTACTTAGCTCTGGTCTTTTCATCAGGAATGCTTAAAAGTCCTCCCTTTTATTAAATGTCCATTTTTCCCTTATGGGATTATACTCAGTTTTGCTGGGTGGGTTATTCTTGGTTTTTATCCTAGATTTCTTCCCTTCTGGTATATTATATGCCCTCCATTCCTTTATAGTCATGGCTGCTAAATTTTATACAATCCTGATTTTGGGTATATGGTACTTGAGTTATCTCTTTCTGGCTACTTGTATTTTCTCTTTGATATGAAAGCTCTGAATTTTGGCAATAACATTCCTAGGAGTTTTATTGTATTCTTTCACTTTCTACTTTACCCTCGGATTCTAAGAAATTTGGACAATTTTCTTTTTAAGATTTCTTGAAATATGATGTCTAGGCTGTTTTTTTGTTCATGGTTTTAAGGTAGTCCAATGATCCTTAAATTATCTTTCTTTGACCTGTTTTCTAAGTCAGTTGTTTTTCCTATGAGATATTTCACATTTTCTTCTATTTTTTCAGTCCTTTGACTTTGTTTTATTATTTCTTGATGCCTCATGGAGTCATTAGCTTCCATTTAGCCAATTTTAATTTTTAAGGAGAAATTTTCTTCAGTAAGGTTTGTATCTTTTTTTTTAAGGCAGTTAGGGTTAAGTGACTTGCCCAAGGTCACACAGCTAGTAAGTGTCAAGTGTTTGGTCTGAGGCCAGATTTGAATTCAGGGCCAGTGCTCTATCCACTGCGCCACCTAGCTGCCCCCTGTATCTTTTTTTTTTTTAAACCAAGATGTTCATTTTCTTTTTATGATTTTCTTGGATACAATTTATTTTCCCATTTTTTCCTCTACAGCTCTTACTTAAATTTTAAAATCTTTTTTTTTTTACTTTTTTAAAACTTCTTCTTTAACTCTTCTAGGAATCTTTTTTGGGGTTGTGTCCAAATTGCATTTTTCTTTGAGGCTTTGCTTTAGATGTTTTCAAGTCATTGTGTTTTTCTGTGTTTGTGTCTTGCACTTCCCTGTCACCATAGTAGTTTTTTACGGTTAGGTTCTCTGTTTGCTCATTCTTCCAGCCTGCTTCTTGGCTCTATTCACTTTTGAGGGATATATATCTGGCCTGAGTTTCTATCTTTTTATGCTCTTTTGCTGCTTTTACAACTCAGTTGAGCGGAGGGGGATCCTGCAAGTTTTTCAATGCTTCCAAAGTGGTATGATCCAAAAAAGGGTCTATTCATTGACCTTCTAGTCTGAGTTCTATAAGATTCTGACCCAGGTTTGGTTTTGTTGGATTGTACATGATTGTGTTTTAGTAGACTGCTACTGGATGCAGTCATTGTTAGCCCAATGGGAAGTTAATTCCACTGCAGGCTTATGTGTGGAACTAAAATTTATAATTGAGTCCCTGATCTGTTCTTGGGCTCAGAACCACACAGCTAAGTTTCTGAAATATTCCTTACTTCCTACACAGTGAGAGGCTTACTTGCTTGTGACCATCCCTCTCCACCTTAGAACTGTGAACTGGAACTAGGTAACGGGCAACAGAGTTTCCAGATGGCATTCATTCCTGCTCCCAGCACTATTTCATGAGTTCCCTAGGATTTCTTTCTACCCCAGTAGTCTCAGCCCCCTTACCATCCCTAGGTGTTCAAATGTTCCTGGTTTCTGCTACTGAGCTACGTTTCTGGCTAGCACCCACCCCAGTGTCCAAAGACCTCTCTGGTAAACTGCCCTGAGCTGAAAAAATAATTCATTGTGAATCTTTTCTTAGTTTTCCCAATCAGAATTTGGTCTTCCATGTTTTCTGGGTTGTTGTGAAGGAGGGAAGCTAGATGAACTAGACAAAAATGTTTTGTTTCACTGTGCCCCCAAATATGTTACTTTATTTGATGAAACATAAGCTCCATGAGGACAGAGATTGTTAAATTTTTGTCTTTGTATCACCAGAACCTAACTCATTTTTTATTAATAATTCTAGATTGATTATATGGCTTTGAGCAAGCCTCTTAACATCTCTGAGCCTCGGTTTTCTCATTTGTCACAATGGGGCAATGAACTTTCACAACCTGCATCTCAGGGTTGGTATAAAGTGCTATACAAATTGTAGGTAATAATATGAATTGTCACTATTGTTATTTGGGATAAGGAAATGGAAAAACAGTCCAGTGTCTTTGCCAAGAAAACTCTATTGACAGTTTTGGTGTGGAACAACTGTACAACAACAAAAACCATTGTTATTAGATAGTGTGCTCTCCTTTCCATAGGGACGCTCTTTAGGCTCTCTCAGACATAAAAATAATACCACACATGGAACATCTACTTCTGGTTTGTAGAAAATGAGTAGTGATGGTCCACTGGAATCTAAGAACTCAAAGCATTTCTCACACAGCAAACTGAGCAAACCCCAGTTTACCTTCTAGAGAAATATGGCCCTAAAAAATTAGTCCCATCTATTTTTGTTTTGACAGTCAATATAATAAGTACCATTTATTGCTCTCCCAGATGGAGTTTTCGCTTATGACCCTATACACATTTATTAAGTGTCTACTATTTGCCAGGCACTGTGCTAAGTGCTGGGTATACAAAAAAAAAAAAAGAGGCAAAAGGCAATCCCTACCCTCAAGGAGCTCACAATCTATTGACAACATGCAAAAACAATTATGTGCAAACTATGTGCAGGATAAATTGGAAATAATCGACAGAGGGAAAATACTAGCATTAACAAGAATCTAGAAAGGTTTCTTATAAAGGGTGGGGTTTTAACTGGGACTTAAAATAAGCCAGAAGGTGGAGATGAGAGGGAGAGCATTCCAGGCATGAAGAATAGCCAGTGAAAATGCCCTGAGTCAGGAGATGGAGTCCCTAGTGCAAGGAACAGCAAGGAGGTCACTGTTACTGGATCACAGAGTATGTATCCCTTGATGAGTGAATAACCACTAGCAAAACTACCCACATCTCTTACCTGTAGGACAGCAGTCAGCAGTGTCTTTACTCACAAGTGCAAACCATAGAGCAAATAAGTCACATCACTGGGTCCCCTTGACTGACCTAAAGGTACAGGCAGGAAGAAAAGAAAAAAGGAAGATGAAGAAGTGGAAATAATGTTATTTAAATAAGGCTTTAAAGTTTACAAAGGATTTCCCTCACAAAACTTATATGAGATAGAACAGTAATCCCCACCTTACAGATGGGGAATGTGGAGGCATAGAGAGGTAAGGTGACTTGCTTAGAGTCACAGAGCTAGTAAGTGTTGAAGCTAAGACTCAGACTCAGGGTCTTCTGCCTCTAAGGTCAGCGTTTTTCTCCCCTAAACTATTATGCTTCTTAAGAGAAAAGTAGCATCAGGGGAACTCAGTGGTGCAGCGCATAGAGTGCCAGGCCTGGAGTCAGCAACACCTGAGTTCAAATACAGCCTCAGACACTTGCTAGCTGCGTGACCCTGGGCAAGTCATTTACCTCTGTTTGCCTTAGTTTCCTCATCTGTAAAATGAGCTGGAGAAGGAAATAGGAAACCACTCTAGTATCTTTACCAAGAAAACCCCAAATGGGGTCACAAAGAGTCAGATATGACTGAAAAACAATTGAACAGTAGTAGTAGTAGTAGTAGTAGTAGTAGGGGTGTGTGTGTGTGTGTGTGTGTGTGTGTGCATGTGTGTGGTGGGGGGGGATGAAAATTTCTGGAACAGAGAAAGAGGAAAAAGAAAGAAATATGTGTATGTGACATGTTAGAGTAAAACGAATAGCACCCATTCCACAGGTCACCTTTTGGTTTAGGCTGGCCCTCTCCTAGGGCTGACAGTGTTTTATTGATCCTTCTTCTTTCAGGGAACCTGGAACAAGCCAATGAAGAGTTACGAGCAATTATCAAAAAGATCTGGAAAAGGACCAGCATGAAGCTCCTAGACCAAGTAGTTCCCCCAGCTGGTGGTAAGCGCTTTGCTGAGGGCCTCCCTCCTCTCTCCTGCTGCAATGGTTTTTCTTCCTGACACACAGGAAGAAAGTGCCTAAATGGTGGTCTTGAATCCAATAGACCTGGGGAATCATAGAGGAGAAAAGTGTCTCCAGATCCTATATGTAGGGCTTGCAAGCACTCTTAAAGAGACTGGAGTGATATACTTCTGCGGAGCAGGCCAAGCAAATTCCTTTGATACCAAGATGCTAGGCAGGGACAGCCACAAGCAGAGCTCTAGTGAAAGTCCAGAAAGTAACTGTTCTCCCACAGAAAATTGGACAAACCTCTGTTTATTTTCTAGGAAGCTTGACCCTGAAAAATAAGTCTCTTCAATTATTATTTTGTCTAGAATCATTTATTTCATCCTAGACTACATGGGCAGAATTTTGAATGGCCTTCTTGTTTGGGAATGGGAATGGTGCTCCCTTGAAACTAGCAGATCAAAGGTACCATCACTTCAGCATCTATAGGCTCTGCTTGTAGAAAGTACGGAAGCAGGAGAGGTCATCCAGATCTCACCAGATTTAGCCTGAAAATCCCCATCCCTTTCCCCAATCTCTTGAAGTAAGGGCTTGCCTAGGGAAGGTAAAGTGCTTAAGTTTTTCTCTTGGGAGCCTGACTGGGGGCCAGGGCAGAGGGTGGGGAAGAGGGGCTGCAGCACAAGGGTCTCAGTTGCCTAACCCATCCCTCAAATAGGGAATTAATATATTGTTTCTGATCTTGGGTGTCTAGGGACTTGATTCATTCATCTAGTAAGAATTTATCAAACATCTGTCTAAACAGCAGATTAAAAATTAATTAAAAATTAAACAGTCCCTGCCCTAAAAGTGTTTCCATCTAGTAGGGGAAATGGCAGATATACAAATAAATAAATAAATATAAAACATACACAAAGTAAACACATAATAATTTCTGGTGGAAAGGGCAGTAACAACTGGGAGATCTGGCTTGGCTTTCCATAGAAGGTAGCCCTTACATGCTGCTGAAATCTATATATCCAGTCCTAGTCTCCTGAGCTACAATCCCACATCACCAATTAGAGATTTCTAACTACATGTTCCATATTCATTTCAAACTCAACATGTCCAAAACAAAACTAATTCTTCACCACCCCAACCCCAAATCTTTCCCTGTTTCTAAAATCCCTTGTTTTAGTTGAGGGCAATGCCTTTCTTCTAGTCACCCTTGTTTGCAACCTCAGCTCTTCACTTTCCCTCACACCGCTTATCTAATCAGTTGCCAAAGTCCTGTAGATTCTTCCTCTGCAATATGTCACATCTGTCTACTCTGCCTTCAACCAGTCACCACCCTTTCCTAAGCCCTCATCATCTTCCACCTGGACTATTGCAATAATCTCCTAATTATTCTCCTAGCCTTCAATCTCTTACGTAGGCTCTCCATCCTCCACACAACTGCCAATGTGACAGTCCCAAAGCACAAATCTGGACCAATCACTCAGTTGCTCCAGAAGTTCAGATTCCTATTGCCTCTGAAATAAAATAAAAACTCCACTACTTGATATTTAAAACCTTTCACAATATGGCTCCAGTCTACTTTTTCAAGCTTATTGCATATGATTCCCCTTTATACAGTCCCAGCCAACCTACCTATTTGTTATTCCCTGTATATTTCACCTCTTATCTCCAAGCCTTTGCATAAGCTGTCCTCCAGGCCAGAAATGTACTTCTTCCTCACCTTTGCCGTATACAATGCCTAGATTCCTTCAAGGCTCAGTTTAAGTACTATCTCCTATACAAAAGCTAACCAGATTTCCCCAGTTGCTAGGGTTTTTTCCATCCAAAAGTAATTTGTATTTCATATAAATATATTCATACACATATGTAAATACAAATACATACATAAAATATAGAGTATGTGTACATATATAAATATAGTGTGAATACATATATAATGTATGTATACATATACATATATAGAGTATTATATATATTATATGGTGTGCATAAATATATAGCATATATACATATGTAATGCATGTATACATATATGCATATACTTATGTACATGAGTTATATTATACCTATATAGTGTATATACACATATACGTCTATAAATACGTACTGTGTATACATATATACCTATACATGTGTGTATGATATGTACACATATATACATATGTGGGAACATAGTATATATACATACATGTAAACGTAGTGTATATACATATGCATATTATATTTATAGTGTATGTGTGTATGTATATGCTATGCATATATATGCTATTTACTTATTTGTGTCACCACCATACATGTAAATATAGTGTATGTACATATGTATATTATATTTATAATGTGTGTGTATGTATATGCTATGCATATATATATGCTATTTACTTATTTGTGTCACCACCACCTCCCAAATAGAATGTAATATAAATTCCTCGAGGGGAGAGATCATTTCATTTTTGTCTTTGTATCTCCAGCATCTAGCATGAAGCCAAGTACATAATCGGTGCTTAATAAATTAGTATTGATTGATTGAAAAAAGACTATTGGTAACTATTGGCAGCATGTAAGGGCTACCTTCTATGGAAAGCCAAGTCAGATCTCCTAGTTGTTACTGCCCTTTCCATCAGAAATTATCACGTGTTTACTTTGCATATGTTTTATATTTATTTATTTGTGTATCTGCCATTTCCCCTACTAGATGTAAACACCTTTAGGGCAGGTACTGTTTAATTTTTAATTACTTTTTAATCCACTGTTTAGATAGATGTTTGATAAATTTGGTAATGTAGTTTCATTCAATGGTAGGAAGAGTCAGGCTTTCCAGTTAGAAAACAGAACTTAAGCTCAGAGGGGAAGAAGGCAGCCAGGTCTAGGTTCCAATCTTGTCCCTTCGTTTTGCTCCCTTCTTAAAACCCCAAAGTGTTGCCTTGAGCGATTCACTTAACTCCCACGGGCCTCAATTTTAGCATATGTAAAATGAGGGACTTAGACTGAGGTCCCTTTCAGCTTTCTAGGGGTTTGGAACTGAACAAGAATTAATCAGGAATTATTGATAGGAAACATGAAATTGCATTCCTCGTCACACACACTAACTTTGCTTCCTCCCAAACCTTCCTCTCCTCGTCCCCTGGTGCTCCACGACCCTCTCAGACGACGAGGTGACTGTCGGCAAGTTCTACGCCACCTTCCTGATCCAAGAATATTTCCGAAAATTTAAGAAGCGCAAAGAGCAAGGACTAGTGGGCAAGCCCTCCCAAAGGAATGCTCTGTCTCTCCAGGTGAGAAGCTAAAGCGAGGACTGTCCCTTCTTGTGTGTGTCATTGGACCTCTTTGGCAGTCTGAAAAGACAGGCCTATGGACCTCTTCTCAGAATAATGAGTTGGGTTTTTTTTTAAATTCATAATTGAAGGAAATGCTAAGTTTCAGATGAAGGCTAATAAAATACCGAGTGGATTCCCAAAAGTTAAGAGCCTCTAGGCTAAAAGAATTAGCACACCCCTCAGATGTGATCTCCTGTCACTCTTCTCACTTGTTGCCTGTGGGTTCAAGGTCAGTCCTACAGAGTGAAGACATCGGAGGTTTCCAAACCCAATGAAAGCTTCCCTACAAATTTCCTTTTTTTTTTTTTTTTTAGTGAGGTAATCGGGGTTAAATGACTTGCCCAAGGTCACACAGCTAGTACATGTCAAGTGTTTGGTGTGAGGCCGGATTTGAACTCAGGTCCTCCTGACTTTAGGGCCGGCACTCTATCCACTGCGCCACCTAGCTACCCCACCTACAAATTTTCTTAAGGTTGACATGCCACCGTACTCTCACACTCTGAATGCACTGGGAGGAACCATGCTCATCCTAGGACGTGGGATCTCCCAATATGGATATGGCTGTCCCTGTTTCTCTGCTATGTCACTTTTATAGGTACCTCACTGTACAAACTGTCAGCCAACAACTGGACTAAACAGACTCGGGGAGAGAGGGCTTTCTCCCCTCCACGGGTCTGCGCAGCTGGACTACAGTCCAGGGCAGACCATTTAACCTCAGTGAAGCTCCCACACTGTACTAGGTGCAACTTTCAATGTGAACACAAGCTGATAAAGGATACAGACAGGTATAGCCAAATACATGTAATATGTAATATCATATAATGTAATATATACATATATATGTATACATACTATACATGTATACACAAACTATAGAAACAGGTACACACTGGTTACCTGCTAAACAGAGAAGCAGTAGATTTGGTCTGGTCAAGGGTGGAACCTCGAGGTAACAGGGAGACTGCTGGCTTGATGCAACCTGGATGTGGGAGGCTGTGACATGGAAGAAAGAGGGTTCTCACACCCCCTGGCCGTATTCTAGGCTGGTCTTCGTACGCTTCATGACATCGGGCCGGAGATTCGACGGGCCATCTCTGGGGACCTGACAGCTGAGGAGGAGTTGGACAAGGCAATGAAGGAAGCTGTTTCTGCTGCCTCTGAAGATGACATCTTTAGGGTAGGTGGATGCCGGACCCTACAGCACAGATCTCTCATACACCATTTTTTTTTAAAAAGTGGACAGAGAAAAACAATCAACCGAGTAGGCCTACCTCTGACTCCAATCCATACTAGCAACACCCTGCACTTATTGCCAACTAGAAAGGTGGGAGGAAACGGGGAAGAACGAGTTAACTCCTGAACTGGGAGGAGTGTCCCCTGTTCGGGGAATGGATTTCTTCCTCTGCACTTGGAGGTGGACCTTTCAAGGGAGATATCTCTATAGCAGAGAAGAGCTCCTGACCATGTTTGTGTCAGGGCTCATTCCAACAACTTCTGTCCTGGAGCTTTGGCAAGAACTGGGATGGAGGGGAGGCCCTTCTTCAGTGTAAGTAAACTAGTGTTTCATCATCATTATCATCATCTTCCCATCTCCCTTTTTTTCTCTCTCTTTCCTTTCCCCAACTCTTGTAGGCTCATAAATAGGCTTACAGATTTTAAGCTTGAAGGAATCTTAGAGTTCACTGATTCTGCCTCCTTCATTTTACATATGAGGAAACTGAGGTGCAGAAAATGTAGCTGACTTGTCCAGGGTCACACAGGCAATGAGCAGCAGAGCTGGGTTTCAAACCCCATTACTTTGACTCCAAATTCTATGTTCTTTGTGCTGTACCGTGATGTCCTATTGGACTCCCTTCCTTCCCTTCTCTCCTTCAATCAAAAGCAAATTGACTTAGGGAAACAAATCTCTACTGGAGACTATACTACCAAGGCTTCATACAATTTCACTATTTTTAGAATACATCAAGTTGAAAAAGCCCTCCTATCAAAGCTCTAGTACACCCTGGTATCAGAAAAGTAACCAACTTGTGAATAGCCACTCACTCATCCACCCAGAGTAATCTATCAGTCAGCAGGCATTTAAGGAGCACCTACCATGTGCCAGGCACTGTGCCAGGTTCTGGAGACTCAAAGACAAAAATGAAACAATACTTGCTTTCAAGAAGTTTTTTATTTTATCAAGACAAGAAAAGATTATTGGGAGAGAATACTGGCTGAATGTCTTTAACTCTGAGGGATCTCCTGGGAGGAGGACAGATTGTATCTGAACAACGTGTTCTAGCAGATTGTTGGTCTTTATTATCTTCCCAGCCTGGATGGGAAAATCATAACCATATGAGTGTATTGGTTCCCCTTCTTGAAATCTAGCTTGGAAGGGAAAACTTGCACTCCCCATCACTGGCTCAGAGTCCAACCAAGAACCTGATTGATATTCAGCCATGCCATCTGGAAATACTTTTCAAATCCGGGCCTAAAAGTCATCACCAGCTTTAAAGGGTTTATTTTTTTAAATCTCTAGACAACTTTTGGAATTATTGGGATGTTAGTCTCTAACTTCTGTCCCTTTAATTCTGTCCTTTTCATTTCTCCTAGTTATTTCCCAAAGGGCAGGTTCCTCTTGCTCTTAAGTGTCCATGTCAATCAATAAGTCAGTCAATCAGCATTTATTAAACACTGACTATATATGCCAAGCACTGTGCTAAGTGATAAGGTCCTGTATTTCAGCTTCTACTACAAGTAACCCCAGAAGTGGCCGATGGGGACAAAACTTTTCTGCTTCTGGGATTTTGATTGAGGATTATTTCTCCAAAGGAGGGGGAGGAGACAGCTGAGGGAACATTATCTTCTCCCCAACTCCTACCCTGTCTTGCTTACAGAGGGCCGGTGGCCTGTTTGGCAATCATGTCAGCTACTACCAAAGCGATGGTCGAAGCTCCTTCCCCCAGACCTTCACCACCCAGCGCCCACTGCATATCAACAAGGCGGGTAACAGTCAAGGCGACACGGAGTCACCATCCCATGAGAAACTGGTGGACTCCACATTCACTCCCAGCAGCTACTCATCCTCTGGTTCCAATGCCAACATCAACAACGCCAACAACACTGCCCTGGGCCGCTTCCCCTGTCCCACCGGTTACCCCAGTACGGTCAGCACAGTGGAGGGCCATGGGACCCCCTTGTCCCCTGCCATCCGGGTGCGCGAGACAGCATGGAAGCTCAGCTCCAGGAGGTAAGCCAGGTGGAGAGATTTGCGTTTGAAGTATGTGGGGCATAAGCAAGGTGGCCTGGTGGAAAATGAGCCAAGGAAGTTAGGGGAGGAGGGGTGGCGAGGGAGAGTGACAGAGATAGAGACAGAGATAGAAAACTCAACCCCTCAGTCTGCCCATTTTCCCTTAGGCTTGTAGTGTGTCTAATGATAGCCTGGGAAGGAGACGGGCACCATATTGGCCTCACACCTGACTTGAAGAATCTTTCATTTCACTTCATATTCTGGGAGCAATAAAACCTCTTCCCCACAGATAGAGGGAATCTCCATAATGCCAGGCTACTGGACAGAGCCCTAAGTGGCTAAACTGTGATACTGCTGCTCCTTTTCCCTCCCCTGCCCCACTAACCCCCAACTGACATCCTATACAATTGTAAAAAAAAAAAAAAAATGGAGAAAAGCCCACCTGTGCAAAAACCTGATAATTATTTATCATTCAAAACTGTGAATTAGTGCCTCCACAAAGGGGAAAGCCCATTCTATTTCTGTCCCTCCTACTACCACAGTTATCCCCTCTTCTCTGTTTCAATGACCCAGAGCTCCTCTCCTTTATTAAAACCTGCTCCCCCCTGCCCCCAGGATCTGTTCTCAATAATTTATACCTTGGTATAAAGGTGTCCCTGTGTCACCTCTCCCAGAACAATTTGTATTTTAGCTTGATCACTAGTTGTAAATTCAAAGGCTTTGATACCTGCCCAGGTCTGGTGGGGAAGGCATTTGAAGAGGGAGCCTGCCTATTTTGCCCATTATACGCCAAGACTTGCCCTACCCAAATGGTCTCAGCTGTGCTGTCTTCTTTCCTGACTTTGTGTTCGCTGCTCACTCCCCCCATTTTTGCTCCCTAATGGCACCAGGATGCATTGTTGTAGAATGTCATGATGGCAGGTGCCTCCTCTGCTGTGCACCTCTGGAACAACAGGCAGGGTCAGAGAATGATCTATACTGGCAGCTTCGTATCCCCTAAGTAAAGAAGGAAGAAAGGAAGAAGAAAAGAGGGGTCCCACACACACACACACACACACACACACACACACACACACTTGCATATCATATTTATTTAGTATTCTTTCCAGATGAGACAGCGTACAGATGATAGGCTCAACAAATTACCATAACGTCTGATGACCAGAGAGTTTTCGGGGACCGGGTCTCTTCTGTTCCCTTCCCTGCTTTCTGTTTGAGGAGGAATGAAATACAAATTATCCTGCAGATCCCAGACCGTGTGATTGTGTGACTATCTCTATGAGGTGGAGTAAACAGTGGGTAATAAAAAGAGTGAGAAAGTGTGCCTTAGATGGAAGCAGGGTAAGATTTTCTCTCCCTAAACAGGGCACTCATCTGGTGATCTGCAGTAGTATCTGGTTTAAACACACACACACACACACACATACATTCACACACAAGTTTTATTTTTGTTTTAAGACTATAATCTTTTGACCTTACTTTGTGGAGGATGAGGAATATAATCTAAGGGGGACCATGGGTCAAAGTGGACTGTTTGATTTTTTGCATTTATCTAAAGGCAAAAGGCCATGTGGTGATATGAATACAGAGCTAGAGAGGTCTGGATTTAAGTCTACCTGCTCACCAAACATACACACACATACTGTCTTTGTGAACTTGGACAAGTCACAACCTCTTAGGACTCTAGGTAATCCTATAAGACCAGAAGTCATAGAGAAGGTGCTGACCTATATTAGAGAGGGAGTTTCCTCTTTTGGGGAGTCTCACATATGAATTTAATCATGTATCCTATTTAAAAAGGCACAGTACCTTAATGCTGCATTAATGCCCTCCTAAGATAGCAAAAACAAAACAAAATAAAAGAACCAGAAAGCAAAAAAAAAAGAAAAACAAAAAACTACGGAGGTGATACCAGCATGTTAGGTTGACTCTCAATGGAGAATTTGTGGGAAAATATAGACAAAGATGGCACAGGTATTCCCCCAAGTCATCTCCCACACCTGGAATACACTCGTTCCCCTCCTCAAATGCTCTACAACCATTCGTCTTTGTGTCTCTTCTGCCTCCATCATGTTCTACCCTGTGTCATACCATCTATGTATATGCAAAGTCTCCAGGGGTAAATGCACAGTTCTTAATGTTAGGAGACCTGAGTTGAATTCCCATAACTATAGACAAAGTACTTCACCTACCTGCTTCACACAGACGTTGTAAGGAAAGTTTGTAAATTTCAAAATGCCAAATAAATATGAGTTCTCATTATTAGACTAACTTCTGTGGAGAAAGGGGTAGATATTTTTCATATTTATATCCTCAATGTCTAGTATAGTGCCTCACACATAGGATGTGCTTAGTAAATGTTTATCAACTCTACATGAACTGAGGGTTAAGGCATGAGTTCCAGCTTTATCATTTTCTCCATTCCCAGCAATGAAATCATGGATCTACCAAAGTATTGCATACCTAAAACACTGACAAGAAGTTTTTTTTTTTAAATAATAAATAAAACCAAGGGAAACTTAAGAAAACAAGTTTAAATAATTTTACCTAGGGTACCATACCTGTCTTGACTGTGTCCCATGGACAGTCCAATCCTCCTAAAACTAATCCAGTTATAACAAAAAGAATTTTTTCACATTTGTATGTCACTTCAAAAGTTACAAAGTACTTTTCCCTACAACAATTCTGTGAAGGAGATAATGTAAATATTATCTCTGTTTCATAGAACACTTCAGTTAGTGTACACCCCACCTTCTGACTTCCCTATTTCTATCAATGGTGCCATCATTCATTCCATCCCTCACAAACCTTGGTATTGTCTTTAATTTTCTCACTCTCCTATCCACCCAACCCCTATTATTCCCATTTTTATAATATCTTTCCCATCCATCTCTTCTCCTTTCATATTCCTGTCACTATTCTTTTTTAAATTCAATTTGTATTTTATTTTCTGTTCCAAATTTTCCCTTCCTCCCTCCCCTATCCATTAAAAAAAAAAAAAGAAAAACATCACCCCTGGCATACCTTCTCTCCCCCTCTTTGACTATTCAGTTTAATTCAAGAAGCAGTTATTAAGTGTCTACCACTTGCCAGATACCATACTGGGGGAAAGGAGGGTAAAATCAATCCCCGCCCTCAAGAAGCTTACATTACAGAGCAGAGTGGAGTGGGGAGGAAGACCCCAACACATATACAGATAAATAAAAACAAAATATATGTAAAGTGATTTGTATTACTTTGTATATATTAAAGGGGAACAGTGGGCTCAGTAGGGGTGTAGGGAATCAGAATAAACTTCCTCTGGGAGGTGGCACTGAACTTTGAAGGAAGCTAGCTGGGTATCCTACAGGGCAGAAATGAGGAAGGCAAGTGTTGCAGGTATGGGGAGACAGACTATGAAAAGGTACAGAGATAAGAATAGAACGCCATGTTCTGGGGAGTCAAATGTGACTGAAATAAGTGTCTGAAGGAGGGCTAAAGGAGAGCAGTGATGGGCTGGAGCCAGATTTTAAAAGGCTTTAAGAGACAAAAGAATCTGTATTTTATCCTAAGGGCTTTAGAGAGCCGCTGAGCAGGGGAGTGACTTGGTCAAGACTTCTACTTTAGGAATATCAGTTTAACACCTAGGTAAAGGATAAGTTCTAAAAGAGAGAGACTAATTGTATTATATTATTATTATATAATTAGTCTCACTCCCTATATTATATAATAAGGCTATTATTTGATCCTTGACAATTCCAAAGAATTCCCGGTGAAAAATGCTACCCACCTCCAGAGAAATAACTGATGGAGTCTGAATATAGATTTAAGCATACTATTTTCACTTTATTTTCTTTCATGATTTTTTGTGTTTTCTTTCACAACATGACAATATAGAAATATGTTTTGCATGATTGCACATGTATCACCTGTATCAAATCACTTACTGCCTCAGGGAGTGGGGAGGGATGGGAAGAGGGAGAGAATTGGAAACTCAAAAAAAATTTAAAGCCTATGTTAAAAATTGTTTTTACATGCAGTTGGGGAAAAAATAAAATATCCAAAAAAGAGGCAGTCCAAATGAAAGGGAATGAACTAGGTTGGTGGTTGTGTGAGAGGAGACAGCTGCAAGATATATTAAGGAGGGGGCAGCTAGGTGGTACAGTTGGATAGAGCACAGGACCTGAGTTCAAATCTGACCTCAGACAAACATTTGACACTTACTAACTGTGTGACCCTGGGCAAGTCTCTTAACCCCAACTGCCTAAAAAAAAAGTGTGTGTGTGTGTGTGTGTGTGTGTGTGTGTGTGTGTGTATAGATATATATGTATATATATTAAGGAAGTGGAATTGACAAGACTTGGCAATTTATTTGGATGTGAGGAGTGAGGGAGAAGGAAGAGTGAAAGATAACTCTGAGACTGTAGTGGGTATACTACACAGAAATAAGAAACTTAGGAATCAGAGTAGAAGGTGGAATTTGGGGAACCAGGTAGAGACTGAGTTCTGCATAAGACTTGTTGAATTTAAAATGCCCACTCAAACAGCTGAGTGGTACAATAGAACTCAAAGCCTGGAGTCAGGAAGAACGGAGTTCAAATCTGGCCTCAGATATGAACTACGTGACCCTGGGCAACTCACTTAACCTCTTTCTGCCTCAGATCCTTCAGTTATAAAATGGGAATAATAATAGCCCCTGTCTCCCAGGTTTGTTGTAAAGATCAAATGAGATAATATGCATAAAGTGCCTGGCACATAGTATGTGTGTTTCCTTCCCTCCACTGGACCGCTGGCTGGAGATGTCCAGTAGATGGTTGGAGTTGAAGTACTACAGTCCATAAGAGATAGTAGGACTCAGCATAAAGAACAGGAATTCATCTGCATAGAGATGATAGTTAAGCCTGTGGGAGCTGATAAGACTACTAAGAGAAAGGGTATAGAAAGAAAAGAGATGACCTAAGACAGAGGCCTGGGGTACACCTTAGAATAAGAGGTAGGATTCTCCCCCAAAGGAGCCTGAGGAGCAGCCAAATAGGTAGGAGAACAACCAAGGTCAAAAAATCCAGGGAAGAGAGAGTATACAGGAAGAGAAAGTGTGCGACAATGTCAAATGCTGCAAGAGGTCAAGAAGGACAAGGACTGAGAAAAGGCCATCGAATTTGGGGATTAAAACCTTGGAGTAAGCCATTTCAGATGAACAATGAGGTCAGAAGCCAGGCTGCTTCCAATGTTGAGAAGTATGTCTAAGGTGTGAAAGTGGAGGTGACGAGCATAGACAGTTTGTTTTTTGTTTTTTGTTTCCTTAGAATTTGGTTGTAAAAGGGAAGAGAGATATAGGACAGGAGCTTGAAAGGATGGCAGACTCAAATGAAGGTTTTTAAAAGATGGAGGAGATTGATACATATTTATAAGCAACAGAGAAGGAGCCAGCAGATAAGAAGGGGTTGAAACATGGAGAGAAAGAAACCAAACTCATCCTTTAGAAACCAACTGAAAACCACTGCCTTCCCCCTTAACTAAACTCCTGCTCCCAGTAATGACATTTTCCTCTTCAGACATCCTGGATTTCAAGTTGTTTTGCACTGACCTTTTTCCTTCATTCCCCTGGAGATTTCCATGGCTTTAGGCCCTTGGAAAGTCCTCCCCTAATCCTATTCCAAATTATATTTATGTTAAAAAGTTCAGCCTCCCATGAGCACATTCTAGTTAAATAATAGTTAAAGCTGATTCTAGCTTTGCTCAAAACTTAGCTGTTACATTTGTTTTTCCCAAGTCAGCATTTGGGTCTTGTCTCTCAATCAGCCTTAGTATTAGTAGCCATCATCTTCAGAACCTGTCTTCGTTTCATCAACTGTGTCCCATAGCCAGAAGTAGACTGCCATCTGTCTCCCTTTCAAACCCATCCCTTCCCCCTTAGACTTCCATCTAAGTTCCTGTTCCTCTTCCAAGGGAAGCATTCAGGTTAGATTTAATTTATGTAGCAGAGAAATACTGGATCAAATCTTTCCTAGCTGCAATTAGCAACTTCACTGATTTCCCCATGTTGGTATAATGCCAAGAACATTGGACGAGGGGTTAGGAAAGACCTGGGTTCTAATCACAAATCGGACACTTATTGTTTGACCCTGGAAAATCACTTAATTTCTCCAAGCCTCTCTTTTCTCATCTAGAATATGGGCATAATAAGACTAATAATAACTCACATTTATATATATATATGTATATACACACACACACACACACACACACACACATATAAAATCTCACTTGAGCCTCACAATAACCTTGTGAGACAGGAACTAGATAGAGATATCTATATGATGAGGATTATAATAGTATCTCTAGACCAGGGAATCTGTTCATTATTTAATCAGGACCTGGCTGTATTTTAAAATTGTAATGCTAAGATTCTGGTAGACCACTCCTTTTGGAGATAGCTGAATTATCTAGTAATAATAAGAAGTAGTTCATATTTCTATAATGCTTTAAGGTTTACAAAAGGTTTTTGCCACAACAGCACTGTGAGGTAGGGAGATGGCATGGTGTGGTAGATAGAGCCCTGGAAATGGAGTCAGGATAGACCTGGGTTCAAATCCTACCTCTGACACTTGCTAGGTGACCACTAGCAAGTTTTTTAATCTTTCTGAGTCAGGTCCTAATTAGTTAAAATAATGAACAAATTCCCTGAAATGGTTGCATCACTTGAATTCACATTGCATATTTCCCCTGGGCTGTAACCAATTGCAGGGGGGGGGGAGGGGAAGAAGAGGAACAGAATGAAACAAGCATTTATTAAGCACTTGTTATGTGCCTAGCACTATGCTAAGGATTTTATAAATATCCTATTTATTCCTCATGACACCCCTGTGAGGTGAATGTCATTTTGACACTCATGTTACATTTGAGGAAATGAAGGTAGACACAGGTTAAGTGACTTGCCTAAAGGCCAACCAGCTAGTTAGTATCTGAGGCTGGATTTGAACTCAGGTCTTCTGACTCCAGGCCTAGCACCACCTAGCTATGATTTGCCCAGAATTACACAGGCAGTATGTGTCAGAAGCAGGAATTTAACCCAGGTCTTCTTGGCTTCAAGGCTAGCTCTTTATCCACAATACTATGCTGCCTTTCCGTATTTAAAAAGACAAAAACAAGACAGAGAATTTTTTTTTTGCTTTTTTTTTTGATGAGGCAATTGGGGTGAAGTGACTTGCCTAAGGTCACACAGCTAATAAGTGTCATGTGTCTGAGGCCAGATTTGGAATCAGGTCCTCCTGACTCTAAGGCCAGAGCTCTATTCACTATGCCACCTAGCTGCCCCCAGACAGAGAATTTTAGAGGAGGGTGTCAACCCTATTCTCAATAGGCAGAGATCCTTTTGCCAAATTACTTCTACCTCTAGGATAATAATGTCCAATTAGAGGAGTCTCCAGTCACTCAGCTATGCTGAGATGTGTACCTCTACATGCAGAGAGGAGGAACGTTTAATCCCCCTAACCTGCAGGAAGGAGTAGCAGAAGTAGAAGCTGGAGATCTTCTTAGAGTCCTGCACTTAAAGTTCTCAAATCATGTTTGACCCTGTAAAGCCTTTTCACATCTACTTTCTCATTCGTTATAACTATGTGAGGTAGATAGGACAGGCATTATCATATTTACTTTACAAAGGGAGGGACTCCCTTTGAGGCATCAAGAAGTAAAATGACTGGATCAACATCACATGACAATTTAGTGATAGAATTAGGGCTCTTTCTGTGACATGACTGTGTCCCCTTTCTAAACCCAATGTGCTGTGTCTCTCATACTCATTTCTTATGGAACGAAGAAGTCACAGTAGAAAAGTCTTCCTTTTTTCTAGGGCATGACTTTAGCCTAAGATGGGCATTTCTTAATTGTCTTCCATGCTCTGTCTCCACAGATACCACTCCCGGGACAGCCGGATAGCCATGGTGTACCCAGAGGAGGCAGCTCTCAGCAAGAGCTATGAAGGGAATGTGAATGAGAACACAGAATACTGCAGCAAGCCCAGCCTGATCTCCACTGAGATGTGAGCCCAGTGGTCCTTTACCCAAAGGGTGGGACCACCTCATGTCAGGGGAAAGTTCAGCTTAGGAATGAAAGATCGAGGAGGTCAGAGACTCCTGAAATTCTTCTTTTGTGTTGCCCAGTTTAATTGGGGCAGGTTGTAGAGGGGGATAACCTCTGTAGAACATCTGTGCTGTTTTGATAGCACAGTGTACAACTCAACACCAGAGGTCCCTGTGAGCAAGGAGTGGGTGGAGATGCTGGTAAAACTAGAGCTTGTCCATTGCTCTCCTGAAAAGCTCATGTATCCTACAGGCCAGTCAGGCTTTTGAAGAAAAAGTTGATGTGGCAATCAAGGTAGCTAGTTGGCCAGATGGCTGCATAATGCGACCTAGGCACCAAAGTGAGTTAAGTGGCAAACGCACGTTTGAGAACTCCTACCAAGTAGGAGAAGCAAATATTCCCCATGCCAAATAACACGGCAAAGTTTCCAGTGTTAGCAACTCACCCCTGCTCTGTTCTTTGCCCTGAAAAAGTACACAAAGTGCAGATTCCCCAACAGATCATTTCCCTCCCCAACTTTGCCCTCTGGGGTTGTCTGACCCTGAACAGGAGCACACATAAATCATTGTGGGAAGTGACATAACTTGGCCTCTGCAAACAAACCCTGAGTTCTCTTTGTTCCAGGCTATCCTATCAAGATGACGAGAATAGACAGCTGACACCACCAGAAGACAAGACCAGACAGTCTATGAAGAGAGGAGGATTCCTCCACTCTTCCTCACTAGGTAATTGATCATGCCTTCTCCCTTTACTGTGGCCAGACATCCCCAAAGGTCCTTTCAGCGGGTAACCTGAGGTGTGGGACTATCCCAGGAACCCTAATAGCTTCATTCCTTGCCTCCCCCATTCTTTAAAATACAAGACCATGGGGCAGCTAGGTGGCACAGTGGATAAAGCACCGGCCCTGAAACCAAACGCTTGACACTCACTAGCTGTGTGACCCTGGGCAAGTCACTTAACCCCAATTGCCTAAAAAAAAAAATACAAGATCATATATGTAAAAGTAGCTTGAGGGAAAGAGAAGGATGGCATGGAGAAGCTTAAAAGTTGGTACATTTGGGTGAATTAACTGACAGTAGTTTTCTAAACTAATTTATCCATGGAACACCTTTGAACCACAAAACACCTCTGAGCTTGAAAAATATTGACATGTTGTTGGCACAAGGGAAGAGAATATAAAGAAGGAACTGGGAATTTTGGAACAAAATTAAGGGATTAAGCCTATTTTCATATTAAAAACTTGTTGCCTCTAACAAGTACTTTTAATATATATAATTTTATATTTACAATTTGAAGAGGGGAAATTTTCTCCTGGAAACCTGTTCACATTTATGAAACTGCACTGTTCCATAAAACACAACTGAAAAATTAGGCCTAAGCCACTCCATTTCTTCATGTCTTCGACTGTGCTAATATAAAAAGGCTTTCCACTTATTTTTTTCTGTCCACTTCAGGTTGTGTGTAATCCAGTCCTCCTCCCTGGGATACCAAGATGATACCACCCAAGGCACTATGGGCTAGCTGGGAAAAGATTCTAGTCAGAGTCAGACACTCCACAGCAGAGATTAGGCAAACTCCTAAGTTTGAACCACGTGTTCTTGAACTGCTGGGCAGAGCTTCCAGAGACAAGACTTCAAAGGGGTGGGGCTTTGGGATTTAAGGACAGCATACAAAATGTCACTAAGCATCAGGGCTAAGGGTGGGAGAATAGGGGGTGCTTAGCAACCTGGCTCCCCTTATACTTTCCAGAAAGACATAAAATATCTGGCAAGCCACCAAGAAATCCTCCTGGGATGATAAAACTCTGACCCTAGTTCATTGCAATTGGTATTGCAGGTCGGAGAGCATCCTTCCATTTGGAGTGTCTAAAGAGACAAAAGAACCAAGGGGGAGACATCTCTCAGAAGACAGTGCTGCCTTTGCATCTGGTTCATCACCAGGTAACCATTCTAGAGAAATCACTGACCACTGGGGCTAAAGAGCCCTGAAGAGCAGCTGAGCGATTCCTCAGGGTGTGAAGCCCTCCTACACAACATTATTCCTACTTCTGTAAGAGTGGTGAAAGCAGGGAATGCTCTAGAGAGATGACATTATGTTATAAATAGACAGATGGACCTAGCTAGAGTTAGGATGACTGTGCTCTAATTTTCTTGGCTCTGACACAACCTATGTGACCCTAGGCAAGTCACCTGACCTCTATAAACCCCACTTTCCTCATTTGTAAAATGAGGATAATATTTGCACTAATGTTAGTTAGTTAATAAGTATTAATGAAGTGCCTACTATGTGCCAGGCACTATACTAAGCTGTTGTGAGGTAAGTTCTCTGTAAACTTTAAAGTACTATAGAAGTGTGGATCCTTATTATTGGGAAACTGTAATGATAACGTTTCCAGGGCCCCTCAAGCTGTTAACCCCTCATGAAGAGCTGCCATAAAAAAATGTTCAGAGTAGGACCACCAATTTTCCCTAAGTAGATGGGAGCCTGGGTAAGGACTGTAACTTCCCTTGATGGAGACCCAGGTAATAATGCGATTCAACAAACTCCTATTAGACCCCTCTTATTAAGAAAGATAACAAAAGAACCCCTGTTCTGAAGGAACCTATGTTCTAGGAGGGGAAGAAGTACAGTATGAGGGAAGCCAAAGATAGAGGGAACACTGACAGATGAGGGAATCCAAAGAAGTGAGGCCTGAGCTGAACTTTGAAGGAGTGATGACAAAAGAATTCATTTCAGGGATGGGGAATAGCTTTATGCAAAATAGGTACGTATACTTTGTATATTCATACTACTACGTACTTTATGCAAATATACGTAGGCTACACAATGGTCCAGTCTGGGTAGAGAGGTTGTGAAGAGAATAGGAAATAAGTCTGTAAAAGTACATAGCAGCCCAGTTACTGAGGCTCTTACATGATAGTAAGAGCTTTCTTTCTGAGGAAAAAGGTCAGTGGCACAGGACATGATGCCAGTTCTCTCCCTGTGTTGCCACAGATCATCTATTGTAAAGATTGAACTGGTCCTCATGAGCATTCAAGCAGAATTGGCCTTCCTTATAACTACATGATATCAGGAAGACAAAGTATAAGTTTGGTTTGGGACATGAACAAGCAAAAAGTTAAATGAGGTTTCTATACCAATGCAGAGCAGCAATAGCAGAGAACCTGATGAATGGTACAGATAACTTCCTCAGGAGTTCAGAGGAAGGAGAGGTCACTTCAGGCTGGCATGGGTGAGGGAGGAGGAGGGAAGGACTTGGCTGGGTATTAGCATCTTATCTCCAAGTCTTCATCACCACTACCTGGTAAAACAAAGTGTCCACAATCTCCTATCTTCATTGCTGACCATAATTGCCTCCTTTGTGTCCACAGGCATTGGCAGTGACAGGCCTCAGCCCTCTCCTTCAGAGAAGCCATTCTCCAAACACCACATTCCCCAGGCCAAGTGCCACCCCCCCAGCAACTCCTCATGGCCATGCCTGGCCCCTCCAGCCCATTCCTACACTGTGGCTAGAAGGAGCAGAGTCCAACGAAAAGCTCAATAGCAGCTTCCCTTCAATCCACTGCAGCTCCTGGTACGCAGAAAATGCCAACTGTGGGGGCAGCAGGGGCAGCACCTCCCGGAGAGCCCGGCCAGTCTCCCTCACTGTGCCCAGCCAGTCTGGAGCAGCTGGTAGACAATTCCACGGCAGTGCAAGCAGTCTAGTTGAAGCGGTATGTGGCATCAACCCCGTAGGGAGCAGGGGAGGGAGAAGCCACGGCACTGTTCTCAGAAGCCAGTGGAAATGGAGGGGATTTGCCAGGGGTCTTCAGAAAAGGAGGAAAGCAAATATCAGGATGAACTCAGCTCTTTCCCAAGTGGAACTGTATACAAACCCACTTAACCAAAATAGTCTTGACCCTCTCATTAACCTTAGAATGCTACCCTGATCCATATAGAAAGTCGGCTTGTCTACCATTTAGTTTCCCTGGGGATACTGGGTAATGAGAATAAAGGCTTTTCAGATTTATGAAGGAATCTGACTGACCAAGTGAGCGCTGATACAAAATACAGAAAAATTAAATTTAATATAATCATCAAACATCTCCCAAAGCACAGGGTGTATTTTACTAAAGGTAATTGCAGGTCAAATTATGCCCCCTGGAAACAGAGTGAGATGGCATGTACAAAGTACTTTAGTAAGCTTTAATGTGCTATTATTAATAATCATTTTTTCTTATTATGATTATGACCTCTCTCATTAAAATATTGAAAGCCACCAAATCACACATGAGTTATAATAGGCTTCTAGAAATTGGGAACCAGTGCCTCCATTCCCAAGCCCAAGTGTTAAGAATATAGGAAATATATTACCAGGTTCTTCCCAGCATAAGCCACCTAGAACAGGCTGTCTCTAACCATGACAGTGCAGACGTAGGATCAAATACTGAAAGCAGGAAGGAACCTGAGAGTACAGCTCGGAAAAGCATCCCAAAGCTAATATGAAAATATGTTTTATGTGATTTTATATATATATATATATAATATATATATACACACACACATATATATAATCTATATCAAATTGCTTACTATTTTAGGAAGAAGGGAAGGGAGAAGAAAAGGAGGGAGAAAAATTTGGAACTCAAAATCTTGTAAAAATGAATACTAAAAATTATCTTTACATATAATTGGGAAAAAATAAAATACTATTTTTAAAAAGAGAAAGAAGCATCACAAAGGCAATAATTAGCAGAAATGACTCTAGATCTAGTCCTCTGACTCTAAATCTAGCACTCTTTCTACTGTGCTATAATAACTGTCTTCAGTCATGTAGGGAAAGGATTTCACTTATTCTGCATGGCGCCATTGCAAAAGCTGAACAGAATTTTCAGAGAAGCACATTTCTACACATTGTAATGAAAAATATCTAACAATTAGAGCTATCCAGTAGTGGAATGGGCTATCTCAAGAAATAGTGAGTTTCTCATGTCCATCAGTCACAAGCTTTTATTAAGTGCTTACTATTGTTCCAGACAACAACAGCAACAAAGCCTTGTCTTCAAGGAGTATATGTTCTCGTTGGGGAGGCAACGTGTCAATAGCTAGGTATATCCAAGATATACACAGGGTAGAATGAGCATAACCTAAGAAGGAACTGCATTAGCACCTGGAGGAGGGGATTCTTCAGCAGATATTGGATGACCACTTGGGAAAAATGTTGTTGAGGGAATTACTCTGAAAGCACAGGTTGAACTAGATAAGCTCTGAAGTCCTTTCCAGCTCTGAGATTCTCTATGAGTCTGTGATTGGTTCAACCACATTTGAGTCAATACTAGATATCGCTGGATTAGGTGGCTGGAGGACAAAGTTAATGTTAAGCGTAACCATGGCAGGCCAAGGCTAATGAGCCTGATAGAGTGGAAAGAACTCTACAATTAGAGGACCTGGATTCAAATCCCATCTCTATTGGTGTACTAACTGTGAAACCGTAAACAAATCTATTAGCCCCCTTTGGGACTCAGTTTCCCCATCCACACAACGTTGGACTAGTCTTCAAGGTCTCTTCCAACTTTAGGTCTATGATCATAGATCATAATAGGTTGATGATGCCAGGTCCCTAAGCAGAGTTCCCAGGAGCTTAACCTAAGTGCACAGGCAATCAGAAAAATCATCCACTGCCAGAATCCTGAGCAAAGAAGTCTACCTTCTATAATGATTTCCTTATTTGGTTTTTCTATCTCATCCTTTTATCTCCTCCTCAGGTCTTGATTTCAGAAGGACTGGGACAATTTGCCCAAGACCCCAAGTTCATCGAAGTCACAACCCAAGAACTTGCTGATGCCTGTGATATGACAATAGAAGAAATGGAGAATGCGGCTGACAATATCCTCAGTGGTAGCAGCAAGCAGAGCCCCAATGGCAACCTATTACCTTTTATTAACTGCAGGGACCCGGGGCAGGACCAAGCAGGTGGTGAGGAGGAAGAGGGAGTGCCCAACCCCGAATGTCGAAAGAGCGAGGAGGAGCTCCAGGACAGCAGGGTTTATATCAGCAGCCTGTAGTTGCTGGGGCTGTCATGATTCGGGATTTTTTTTAATTTGTTTCAATGTTCCTAATAGGTTCGTTTCAGAAGTGCCTCACTGTTCTCGTGACCTGGAGTTAACCGGAACAGCGTTCTTCATTCATTTCTGTTGGGATGAGAGACAGAGTTGGGTGGTGATGAGAGAGAGATTTTCAGGGGAAAGAGAAGCAACAACCCCAGTCCACAGGTGTTAGAGTGGTGAGGAGGTGGAAGAATAAGGGAGGGAGGAAGAAGAGAACAGGTACCTGCCCCCTCCTTACTTCAGGCCCTATACCAGAAAGTGACAGCTGCCTACTGTGCAAGAAGGATAATATCAGTTTCCTGTGGGCCACCCTCACCAAAAGGACCCTGCATCAAATGGGTGTCTTTCAACTTTGCTTGTAAAAAAAATCATTTTTGCACATATTCTGTATGAGCCTCACTGTCTCCATAGAGCAAGGGCCCTATGGATTTGGAAAAGAAAATGGCGGCATGACTTCTGCTGAAGATCCCAACACTTTGCCAAAGGGGGAGGAAGAAGAGGAAGAAAGATGCAGGAGAAGCTATTAGGAGAGGGGAGCAGGGGGAGGGCAGGGGGAATGTATAGAAAGGTGCCACTGCAGCTACAAGCCAAGATTCCAAGGAGATTGGGCAGGCAGCTCTGGCCATGCCCACCCCTTCAGGTTAGGGTCACATTGCCTGCACAAGCCACATAGAGCTCTGCGTTAGCAGTGGTGCTGAGAAGTCAAGGCTTATGGGGATTGGCACTGCCCACTAATGTAGCTCACCTTACAAAGTAAGGTAGCACAGGGCTTCTATAGAGTGCTCATTTGTTTTTGCAGTTTTGATATTTTTCTTGGCAGCATGTTCCAGTTTCCATTTTTAATTTTGATTTCTGAGGGTTCAGGGAGGAGGGAGAGTGTTTACAGGGCTTTTAAGCCACCCACCTTATCATTTTCACTTTGGCAAATGTAAATCAGGTTTGGTTTCATTGTATTATTTAAACAGTTGTGTTCTTGTTTATTTTTGGTGATGTTGGGAGGAGGGGTTCTTTTTCCCCATTGGAGATTCATTAGAAATTGTTATAGGAGAGTTTTACCAACATTTGCGTATACCCAAGACTTTATTATTTTTTTCTTTGGTAGTAACAGAAACCTGGGGGGTGGGGGCAGGGTGTTTTGTTCTATAATTTAAAGATAGTAGGCAGTGCACTCAGTGTAATCTTGCACATGTGAGTGCTTGAGTTGGGTTCATTTTCAATTGGTTATGTTCATGGATGCCAGAGATAGAGGTATGTATGTGTGTGTGTTGATGTGCCTAGTAGGTTGAGTTGGGTGATACTGCATGGGTGTGTATGTGTATGTATGCGTGCATGCATGTGCAGTTCTCCACTCTTTGGTTTAGCCCTACAGGGAGATCTGATTCTGGGGCCATTTGAATGCAAAAACAAACCACTGTCTCTGTTTCTGAAAGGGAAATCAGTAACTCTCTGCATTTTCTGTTCCACAAGATATGCAAAAACAATGCAATAATATTAATTTTAACTACAGTTGTGAGTCATGTTGGCATTAAAACTGTATAGAGATGAAAACAACAACAACAGTAATTTAAGGGGGGAAAAACAACCCAAGAAGGAGTTTTGCTTCGATATATATTCCATGTGATGTTTTATTGCATTGATAATGTTTCTGTTGAAGAAACTGTAATACTTGAATTCAGGTCAGTTTCAGTATTTTTCAAATATTTTTTTAAAACTGAATTGCAATTGTGCCAAGCAAATATAATGAATTGAATTAAGTTTGTTTTCGAATTCACTTCTTGTATATTTGGCTGCATGTAAAGTAAACCATTTTGTATTTGGAGCGTGATAAGCTTTCCCTGTGGACTCTTTAAATGCTTTTTTTTTTGCGTAATTGGGGAAGGGGAAAGACTTTTTTTTAATGTGTACAATAAGCAAAAGCATTACTGGAGTAAGTAATTATTCTGCGGTTCTCAGCTGGGTGGGTTGGAGATGACTGATTTTGCATATCTTGTGTTTACTTTTCCCTTTCTCCCTGAATAATGGTAGAGCTGGATAGCTCAGTGCAGAACTTTGATTTCAGAAACCAGGATCTTTTTCTTCCCGTCTTCACATCCTCCAATTTTCTTCCCATCTTCACATTCTCTGCTTGGATCCTCTCAGCTGATGCTTTTCCTCTAAGATAGGCCATATCCTTCAGCTTGAGGAAGTCTGCTTGCCATAAGCCTAGCTTTCAATTCCACTGTAGCTGAATTAACGTCAGCACCATTCCCAACCTCACTCAAGGATGTGGCTAATGTCTCTTTTAATTCCCTCGCAGAAACTTTGCTTACCAGGTTCCTGGGCGTATTATATTAGAGAAATGAGGGGTGAGAATTCTGGAGAGTAGTTACTTAGTGCAGTCACTCTGAGAGCTCCCTCCTCTCAAGAACTTAATGGTAATGCCTTGAGCAAGACCTGGACTGTTGTCATTGCCTCCATCCTAAAGACTAAATCACTCTTTCCTGCCTCACATTCCACACCAGAGAATTATCCTGGATTAATTCATACCACCAGGGAGTAACAAGAAGGACCTATGGAGTTAGAGCAGATGGAGTTTAGAATGTCTTTGGAAGAAGGGACTATACTAGGAGGATTTTATTCTACACCCTTTGACATCTGCCTGAAATGCACATACTTTTTTCTTCACATATTTCCCAATACTTTTGCCTGGTAGTAAGAAAGGGGCCAAATTAGGGATTATGAAGCTTGATTCTTGAATCTTTCCCAGTCACCAGTTTTCTTTTGGTCCTTCCTATGAACTAAGTAGGCTAGAAGTCGAAATTTGGAAAAGTTCATTATTTGAAGAGGATGAGTCTTCCTACCATGTGGCACTCAAAAAGGATCTTGAAAGAATTAAAAAGAATAATTTCCTGAGGAAGATATCCTGCTAGACAAAAATCTTCAGCTTAGGTTTTAGTCCAAAGTGAATTGAAAAGTGTGCTGAAGGTATGAGTGCTTCTTCAGACTCATCTTATTTGAGCTTTCTGGTTTGTTTTTTATTGACATACAGGTCTTTTGAGATATCCTGTGACAACTACCCTGGAGTAGCTTTTATTGGGATCTCTGTTCTGATCAGGAGAGGAACTCATTAGGGCTTCATGTACTTTCCATACAATTATTCCATGTATAAAAAATGGAGATCTTATAGGATTATGCTTATCCTTTCATGTTGTTTACTAATTTTGTTCTTCTGAAATTCTCAATCCCATAACTAACTCATAATAGATTGCAACGTGAGACTATTAGGTTAACACTCATGTCAAATTATCCTGTCCATACTCCTCAGTCTTTCCTAGAGAAAATGCTTTCAAGAAAACCATAGTAACTCAAGTCTGCACTCTAGACAGTGACAGTAATAATAATAATGCCCTACCATATGCTTAAACTGCCCTAATGGTCACAAAGAAGTTCTCCCTTTCTAGATCACTGCATCTTGAACCTGATTTCGTGATCTGCCAATTTTATACCAATGATGGTGTTGTTTGTTAAAATCTGCATGCATCCAGGAAGAAAACCAGAATGTTTCATTCTTCCCATGGTAGAATAGAAACCCTGCTTGGATCCCAGGGATCAGACATCACCTTGCAAGGTACATTCACCAGCCTCATGCACATTCATCTCAGGTGACAGAATCAAAGAAGCTAATGGTTAAAGATAGTAAGAGCTTAAAGAAGTATAGATTAAGTTGGTTCAAGAACCATATGTTCCATTTTCACTTGCCCACTGTCTGATATCTTTCAGAAGCAGCCTATTTTCTTTCTAAACATTGGTTTGTGACCAACTTCAGACAATAAAAGCAAAGATTCTTTTGTCATATTATGAATCTAACAAAGTCTTTTAAGTTATCTCCCTTAGCTAACTATTTCTACAAGATTTCTCTGGACTAAAAGCAAAAATGAAACTCACTGTTATGGTTTAGCTTTATTGATGAATATTTCCATAACTTGAATCATTAGTCCTTGCTTCCACATACCCAGCTCTGTCAAAATAGTGAACATTCATTTTTTTCAGGGAAGCAGGGTCCTTGTGATTGTGACTGAGGAGTAAGACTACCAGGATTCTGTCTTTTTTCCCCCTCTCTTCACTTATTTCTTATTTCATCAGATACTTAGTTTCGAATTTCAAGTTCTTCTCTGCAATGTTGCTGCCATCCCATCACCTTATGAGAGCCATCCTTTTCCCACAAGTCCCATAAGTGAGAATACAAGGACAGGGGAAAAAATCCATGTCCTTCTCTCAACCCTTTGTAAAAAATGAAGAGCACACCATTCCTTCCTTCAATCAGTCAACAAACATTTATTAATCACCTGTTGTGTGAAAAGACTGTGCTAGGCTCTAGGAGTTACACAGTTTAAATAAGTCATGGTCTCTGCTGTCATGGATCTTACAGTTTTAAAAGGCTGGGGTTGTTTTTAAAGAAACTGGTGGCTAAATATTGCCCATCACCAGTAAGGACAGGACAAGAAAAAATGAACAGATCAAATTTAGCTTAGACTTAAGGCAGAGTTGACTGGTATGCAGAAGTTCGATTTTAGAGAATCAGGCAGTTAATCAGAAGTGATGGCATCTCCATTTCAATTCCTGGAATTATGGAGAGGAGAAATAAATGCTATCCTTGACCTAGAGAATCTTCTTAAGTCAGATATTCTGTAATTACAGTTCCAAAGAAAACCAGTAGAGTCACAAATGGAATTTTTGGAGGCTTTGCTGGTTCAATCCCATTTGGATTGAATCCCACTGAGCCTGAGCAAAGAGCTCCTACCTCCTTTAGGAAGGGAAAAAGATGGAAGGGAAGGCTATGGTCTTCTAGCTACACTTGTTTTCTCAGTCTAATCACTGCATGGAAACCACTGGTATGGACTTCTAAAGGCATAAAGTGTCTCCTTGGGAGAGAAAAAAAATGAGAAATTATTTCCTTCTTGACTTGTCCTTTCATCCTCTCAGCCAGATCATACAATTTAGAAGGAAATGGACACATTTGTATTGGTGCCATTATAATCTCTTCCTTCCCTGGGCTGTCCTCTTCTTGATATTTCTAAAGTACCTCCCAGCCCCTCACATCAGATGTATTTCTTTCTTCTTTCCCATCAGGTGGTTAAGAAAGCTTGAATTCATAGAATATCCTGACACCTCAGATCTGGTTGTCCAACAATTGCCTTTTTGGTGGGATATGTGGTGAAGGTGAAGGTCATGATATGACCAAGAGTTAAATTTCCTTCTCCCTTCCCTAATCTGCTCTCTCATTTCTTCCCTATCCTCTTTTTCCAATCCTCATACATACTATGGACAGAGAGAGATAAAAGAAGTAGCCTGTACATGTTTTGCTTTGTTTTCTGGTTTTCACTTCAACCTCTCCGTTAATGATATCACTGCCAACAAGTGACCAATGACAAATGCATTTTTAAAAATATCTCTTGATGTTTTTCAAAGCAATGTTTCTTTGCTTTGTTAAAATTAACACCAGCCTAGCAGATGGGTGGGTCTTCTGTGTTTCTGAGTTGTTTCAAAAAAGGTTTGAGCTGCCAGCACATAGCACATGTACACGCAAATGATCTCCTGCAGTACTAAACATGGGCCAAAAGCTTAGCCAAAGCCCCAGACAGATGACTTTATGGTCCTGCCAGGACAGATGCCATATAAAGTGGCACACATAGAAAACCAGAATATTGAAACAGCATAAGTTGGTCAAAATGAATAAATATCTATGTTGAGAAATTCTCATGCTGCTAAAAATCAAGGTGATTTTTTTCTCACCTCTTCTCTTAAGAGATCTGTGGTTCATGGGAAATCAAAGGAGTCAAAGGCCAGCTGAGTTTTCTGGTGTATTTGGATGACAGTTTTTTATGTTTCTAAAAAAGAATGAAAATTGAATTTATTCAGACAGAGACCAATTCAACAATGGGAGCTGAGGAGTAGGATTTTCTGTGAAAATTCTATGCTTCTCTACTGTCGAGTAAGACATAGATGGCCCAACCATGAATTAAGTAAAAACTTGAAGCATCATCTCAGCAAAACTAACCTCCTTCTTCTGGGGGTTACATAATACCACCATTCTTCAAATCAAAATAGCTCAGCTTCCATAAGTCATCTAGATAGGAAAAGATAGCATTTAGCTGAGTGTGTCATTTTTTTCTTACTGATTCATCAACTGAAAATCAGATGTACAGCTCATACGCAGAAAAAAAA
>NW_020951860.1:3226138-3328265 GCF_900497805.2 Vombatus ursinus
AAAAAAAAAATCCTTTATGAAGTGGGATGTATTGGCCTAATTTTGTAGATGAGGAAACTGAAGCACAGAGCCATTTAAATGACTTACCTAAAGTCACAGTGCAAGTAAGTGGAAACGCTGGGATTTGAACCCAGGTCTTCTTATTGCAGAGCCCTCTCTCCTTACACAAGAGGTTTCTGCCCCTTGCTGGCTTAACTAGTGCCTCCTTACTTCTGTTCTGATATTTATTCTCCATTTCCTTCTGGTCCCCAAAGAGAACTGGATAAACTCAATTTGAATGTTCTAGGAATTAGGATGGATATGGCAGGTGGATTTTGAGGAGTACTGGACTTAGAATCAGGAAGACCTGAGTTCAAATCCTGCCTCAGACACTTACTAGCTCTGTGATCCTGAACAAATAATTTAACCTCTCCTAGCTTCAGTTTCCTCATCTGTAAAATGAGGATAATAACAGCACCCATCTCATAGGGTTTTTGTGAGAATCAAATAACATGTTCATGTTTCTGTGTGGGTATCTGTGTACTGCTGAAATTCCCTAAGGTGGGAAAACAACTCTTAAAGTAGACAGAATAAAACAGTTGTTTTCTTTTATTTTCCATCCTGGCCCAGATTGCAACTCACTGAACCAAAATGCTAGGTTTTCTTGTTTGTAGTGCGGCAATTGGGGTTAAGTGACTTGCCCAGAGTCACAGAGCTAGGAATTATTATGTGTCTGAGGCCAGATTTGAACTCAGGTCCTCCTGCCTCCAGGGTCAGTGCTCTATCCACTGCACCAACTAGCTGCCCCTATGCTAGTTATTATTTTTAAAAAAGGGCTCTTTGTCCACACTTTTGGCTAATTTACCTGGCTGACTGCTTTGTTTATATCAAACTATGTCAAAGCTCATGATGCTATGTTTACAAACTAGTTGTCCCCTTTTGAGTCTTTGAATTACCTGTGGTGACATTTTTTTCCTACACAGAACAAGGGAATTTTTCATTAATAAGTGTGAATAGTTCAATGATATCTTTGGATGGGCTGAGCAATTCAGTTTTGGAGGGGCTGGGGTGAGCTACTGAAATCAAGAGAAAGAAGAGAAGAGGTGACTATCATTCATCTCATTCTGAGTCAACAGTATCATTGCCCGTGTAACCTGGAAAGCAGTTTGCCAAAGCTTGCTGGTACTAGCAGATCTCCGAGTGAGGCTGCCTCCAATGACAGGAAACAGCTTATACTATTGGGAAGACCTCTGGGCAAATCATTCTTCAACCTTATTACCAAGTGAGAGCAAACTGCCTCCGAATGACCTAGATTAAGGCAGGTGTGATTTCTTTCCTAATGTATACTCAAGCTCAAAGCCTGGCTCTCCTCCAGCGCTCACAAAATGGAATTAGAGCCGATAGAAGCTCTTGCTTTGGAGGTTTAGCTCTGAGACCTGAGAAAAGAAACACCCTAGTCTGAGAAATCTTCAGCATTTTGAATCCCAGGCCACAGGGGTTTGTCTTTACTCTCATAGGGAAGGGACCTTGGAGGCCAGGTGCTGCAATCCCCTCATTTTATAGCTGAGAAAACCATGGACCAGAGAAAATAAATGATTTGTTCAAGGTCTTGGGTCACAGAAAGTGACCAGACTGGGAATTAAACCCAGACATTCTGATTCGGTTCTTTCCATTGAACCTCGTTTTTTCCTAAGGAAAGAGGAGAGAGGGAAGGGACTTGGCCAAGTTCAAATAGGTAGTGAGTAAAAGTAGGTCCTCTAACTCTTAAATACAAAGCACCTTTCAGATTTTCTAGAAAAGTAACTCTCCTGTCTTCACTACTGTCAGTCTCTGGCATGTGGGGAACTCAGATTTTCCAGTGTTCTTGCTCTGAAAATGGTCAAAAACCCTTCTTTACCTAATTCAATTGAGACATGGTAAGGTTTTCGGTTAAAATATATATACATATATATTTAGTAATTAAGAGTAAAAGTCACATAAAATAAAAAAGAGAACAAAGACTTAGGATGGTTTTGCACCACAGGACTCTATCTTCATGTATTTCTTCTTTATATGTCCTTTGCTGAGAAAAGAAAACACTCAAGTGGCTCAAACCCTGGCCCTAGTGACACTATTCAAGAATTTCTTTATAGATTTTAGATTTAACAAGCATTTATTAAGAATCTATGATGTGCCAGGCACTGTACCTCTCAACAACTCTGGGAAGTAGTTGCTGTGGTATTATTTTCCCCGTTTCACAGAAAAGGAAACTGAGGCAGACAGAGATTAAATGACTTGCCCAGGGTCACACAGTTAGTAAGTGTTTTAATTCACTTTTGAACTCAGTTCTTCCTGCCTCCAAGTCTAGAGCTTTATCTAATGATCTACCAAGCTACCTTACTTTGTCAGCCACAAGGTAAAGCTACACTGAATTGAATCTTTAGGACCTCAGGCCAAAAAGTAGAATGTCCAGGGCTTCAGCCTACTTCTACTTTTTCCCTTACTCCTCTCCTTGGAACAGTATTTAAAAAGAGTAGGTTAAATAATAGAGCTGTACTAGGCAAATGTCTAACTTGTCTGAGAAAAAAAATCCACTATGGAATTCCAACTCTCCTCCTGTCTTAATAGTAGCTATTATTTTCCTTCATTGTTAGTCATTTCTAAGGCTGTTTTCTCCACATCTCTTTCATTGCAACCTTCTCTTTACCAAGCCATTCTGCCCTAATCTCAGTAACTAATAATCATGGGATTATAGAATTTAGACCTGTATAAGCAGTAGGTGGAGCTGGGGAGCTAGGCAGACTGAGCTGTACAATAACCGCTGACCCAATGTACCTACTGACATAATCACTCCCCCTGTAATAGCATCGGCCATTTCCCTGAAACAGCTTCTTTCCTTCTACCCACAAAGTGAGGCCTGGTGTTAGAAAGGTTTGAGTTCAAATCTAACTTCAGACACTTGCCAGCCATATGACCTTGGGCAAGTCACTTTAATTTCTCCTTGTCTCAGTTTCCTCAACTGTAAAATGGACAGAAAACAATAGCACATATGTCCCAAGGTTGGTATGAGGATCAAAAGAGATAATATTTGTAACACATTTAGCATAGTGCCTGACACATAATAGGCACTCGATAAGTGCCAGTTATCCTTCTTATTAAAAGGAGGCTAAGCTGACCCTGGGACCTGATGCAGCTTCCTTTCCCACCCTACTCTATCTCCCAGCCAACCTGGGGCAGGCCTACCTGATATCCCTGTGAATTGGTTGGCAATCTCCTGGTTATGTAAGGGCATTAAAAAGCCCCAAGTCCATGGATTCTGGGTCCCTCAGTCCTGGTAATTTGTGTTTCTATATGGAGATGGGGTTGACAGGGAGGGTGGGGGGAAGACAATGTCTGAAGAGGTACAACTGTATCTTTGTTGAATATCCTTACTGTGTTAGGGCAAAGTAAACCTCCTTGGGTTAACTGTTCAATGACTTATGAGTGCCTCATTTCGTCCCAATATGAATGAAAAGGGTGCTGGAGTTAGAGGTGCACTTCCAATACCCGCTCCCATCTCATGGGCAGATATTCCCCAGCAGCTCGCTGCCCTTTATGGGCATGGCTTTCCCTTGCCAAGAAATTTACTCTCTCTCTCTTTGGGGAGCATGTTTTTCTTTCCAAAAATTAATGTAGCAAATAGCCATGAAAAAGAAAGTGAAAATGCATCCATTTGGCTCCCTCCCTATACCAGCCGCTGTTCTTACCTACAGAAAGGAATGGAATAGTATATTCTGGAAAGAAAAGGCACTCAAGCTGCCAGCTGAAATGACATACCTGAACATAATTAATGAAAAAGATAAACATTGAACAACAGAGAAGCAATTGAGACGTTCCTTGGGGGGGGGGGCGGAGAGGGGTGGAAGATATGAATAGAACATTTGATTTGCACATAACAGAAACATAAGAACTGCTAAGGAAAGGGACAGAAAGAGAAAGGGATAAAAATCAAATAAACTAAGAGGGATCATCAAGGATTAGTTTTGGGAGGGGGTTTTAAGTACACTAGGGAATAAAGAAGTAAGCAGAATTTAAAGAAATAATAGAAATGAAATTGCAGTGCACTACGGACTAAACTTCACAATCCCCTACAGGTGAATTAATCATATATTTTGTGAGACAAAATTATAAAGTAGGGGGATGCATAAATGAGTAGAAAGAAGATGAAGGATAGGAGGGAATGAGTAATATACTCTTATTAAGTCCACAGGAGAAACATCAGAAAAGAGGGATAGAAACTAGGAGAATGAAAGGTGTGTATCTCAACCCAATGGTGGGTTATAATAATGGAGCATTCCCATGGGTGAAAAAATGTATGGCCCAAAAAAGGTGAATGAGGACTTCACATTATGAATTTAATTTGTGGGTATTTGGAACACTAGAAAAACGAGAAAACCACATTCTCTGGGAGAGTGTTTTGCCCCACAGACAACATCCTGATGCAGGAGAAGGAATATGTGAGCTCCTGGAGGCAGATGGCACTCAGAATAATGGGGAACACAGACCTAGAGATAAGATGGGAAGGAGGGGTAAAATTGTAGTACACAATTTAAGACACAGGGCAATTGTTAGCTTTGGGCACTACTTCTATCCACATTGCTTCCCTCATGAACTGATACTTACTAAGAGGGAGAGAAGAAGAGGATCAAGCAATAAAGTCAATCACATAAAAATCAGTTAAAAAAGAGCTGAAACTTCATCCTTAAGAAGATTTGCCTCTAAGGGGAATACAAAGAGATTAAAGAAGGAATAAAGATACAGACAATGAATCAGAGAATGAAATTTCAGGATAGACAATGATGGAAGAGAATTAATAAATAGAACAAAGTATTCTTTAAAAGGGCATAAATAGAAGAAAATAGCATAAGAAAGCAAAAGAGAGGAGAAGAGAGTAGATTTTGAACCACTTAATGGAAAAGGGTTGGGGAAAGGAGGAAAAGTGATAAGTAAATAAAAGAGATAAGTAAATAAATGAAAGAAAGAAAAAGAAACCAATAATTTAAGTAAAACCCACACACTAGAGAAAGGTTAATAAACAGGAATGGGGAATAAAAGGTAGAAGAGAGCCTATGGGAATAGGTTTACGTTAAAAATAGTTTAAATACGATTAACCATAGAGACAAAATATTTATTTAGAAATGGAAGGGGATTTTAAAAAACTTATTTAATGCAAGAGACACAAAGAAAAAATGCAAACCTAACTTTCATAACTTTAAATGTGAATGGATTAAATAATCCAATAAAATGTAAGAGAATGGCAGAATGCATTAGAAAACAAAACCTTACAATGTGCTAATTACAAGAAACACATCTAAAAAGAATAGAATCAATAGAATCAAAAGGAGAGGCTAAAACAAAATTCATTTTGCATCTGGCAAATCCAAAAAGCAGGAATTGTAGTCAGACTATTATAAAAAGAAAAATCCATTGGATCAATATATATAAACAAGGAAATGACATTATTCTTTACATAATAGTAGACTGAACCAATCGTCAATGTTAAATTTATATGTGCCAAATGGCATAGAATCTAAATATGAATCATCTAAGAGAGTACAGAGAAATTGCGAATAACTGTAAAAATATAGAAATAACTAAATACATCATTAAAAACTAAATACATCATTACAAAAGATATAGACCTAAATAGAGACTTAATAGAGACAAATAATAGCTTCATCAAAGTTTTAGACTATTAAATAAACTCATAAAAATCAACAACATTTCTATATAATAAAAATCCAGGAGACACGAATAGGAAAGGAAGTCCCATGCAAAATAGCTACAAAAGGAATAAAATATTTAGGAATCAATCTACCAAAGCACACTCAATATTTTATAAATTTGATTATAAAATGCTTCTTAAAGAAGCAGCAAGTCAAATAGCTGAAGAAATATTCAGTGTTCATGGAAGGACCATGCCAATCTAACAAGAAATTATAAAACTACCATAGATAATATATAGATTTAATGCTATATCAATCAAACTATGAAAGGAATGCTTTACAAAACTAGATAAAACAATGACAAAATTCATTTGTAGAAACAAAAGATCTAAAATATTAAAGGAAATAATGAAAAAAGGTAAGAGTGAATGGGGAAACAATCACATATGCAGACTTCAAACTATAGTATAAAGCAGAAACCATCAAAAATTATTTGCCACTGCTTTAAAAAATAGAAAAGTAGGGGCAGCTAGGTGGCACAGTGGATAGAGCACCGGCCCTGAAGTCAGGAGTACCTGAGTTCAAATCTGGCCTGAGACCAAACACTTGACATTTACTAGCTGTGTGACCCTGGGCAAGTCACTTAACCCCAATTGCCTAAAAAACAAAAACAGAAAAGTAGATCAATGGAACAGACTAGACAAAGAAGGGTTTTAAACAATAAAACAGTATGAAAGAATTCTCTAAATTACTAATAATAAGAGAAGTGCACATCTAAATAAAAAAGCCCAGAATTTTATAAATCTGAAAACACAAATTACCTAGAAAATAACTCCCATTTGATAAGTACATCTGGGATAACTAGAAAGGAGTCCAGCAGAAATTAGGCTTAGAGCAGCTTCTTATAAATTCAAAATAGATATGTGACCCTGATATTTAAAAAAATATATATAATATAAACCATATCATAAGTAATACCATGGGAAAATTGAAAGAAAATTCAGTCCTTAACCAAACAAGGGATAGAGGCAATTACAAATGATAAAATAGATAATTTTGATTACATGAAATTGAAAAGTTTTTGCACAAACACAATTAACACATCTAGGATAAGAATGGGAGTAGTCAACTGGGAAAAAAAATCTTTATACAAAAATCTCTGATTAGGACTTGGTATCCCCAGTGTTTACTATGGTGTCTAGTACATAATAGTTATTTAATAAATGCTTATTGATTGGTAAGAATACAAACTAATAGAATTAGGAGACCAAAATCCATTTCCCCAATAGATGTGATCAAAGATTATGAACAAAAAGTTCACAAAAGAGGAAAGGAAAGCATTTAAACAAGCATTTATTAAGCACTTAACATGTGTCAGGCACTGTACCAATACTTTACAAATGTTAACTCATTCGATAAGAAGAATTATAGACTATTAATAACAGTATGAAAGAATGCTCTAAATTACTAATAATAAGAGACGTGCACATCAAAATAAAGATGGACACCCTAACACATTGTCGGTGGAACTGTGAATGGGTCCAACCATTCTTGAAATCAGTTTGGAATTACGTGAAGAGAGTCCATCTCCTTAACCAAGACGTTATACTGCTAGGCACATAAACCAAGGAGGTCAATGACAATAGTAAGTCCTATACCAAAATATTTAATGTAGCACTTTTTATGTTAGCCAAAAAATAGAAGCAAAGAAAATGCCCATAAATTAGGGGCATTTCTAAATCAACAAATTTTGGTACATTAATGTAATGGAATATTACTGTGCTCTAAGAAACAATGGATATGATTAATGTAGAGAAAAGTGAAAAGATTTATATAAATTGATGCAAAGGAAAGTAAGCAAGAGGAAGAAAACAATGTACACAATGTTAATGGAAAGAAGAAAAACCATAACCACAGCCACTGAAACTGAATACTACAAATTTTTAATGCCACACTTGGTCCCAAAGAACAGACATAAAAGTACCTCCTTCCATTTCTTTGCAGAGGTGGGGGAACATAGATATGGAATGCTGCATATAACAATATACTTTTTTCATATGTTGCTTAGTTTTGTTGAAGAGACACAGAGAAAGACAGACGGACAGAAGACAGAGAGAGAAAAATAAAAATCTCCCCATCCACTCAGTTCACTTCTTATGGTATAGCCCAGGGGTGGGGAACCTGTAGCCCTCTAGGTCCTCAGGTGTGGCCCTTTCCCTGAATCCAAACTTCACAGCTAAAGGACCGCATTTGAGGACCTAGAGGGCTACATGTGGCCTCAAGGCCACGGCTCCCCCAGCCCTGATAAGCAATGAACAATCTCCCTTGCTTTCAGGACAAAGTGTCTTAGCTGTTGGTTTGGCTTACTTCTGTGCTAGGACAAGCAGGTTGATCCTCAAGATGAGCTCCTTACTATGCTCAGCTGCTACAGCTAACAACAGATTCTGCTATGGAGTCCAGTTGGTTCTTCTGACCTTTTGAAGCTCACAGGCTTGTAACCTGGTCCCTTCTGTCTCTAGTACCTCATTCCCCTAAGATTAGGAAATAATTAGCACAATGGAGACTAAAAGACTGAAGCACCCTGCATTTATAGCCACATGGAGATCAGACGAGAAGACTAAGGGCCCCAATCTCCCCATTCAGAAGCCCATAGCAGTTGTCCTTCTTCCTCAAGTGAAAGCCACATGTTGAGCCTTTGTTCAAGCTCTGTTCAAGCCTTTGTTCAAGCTCAGTAGCCAATTGAAAGGCTTTTCATCATCTTGAAATAAGCTGACCAGAAACATAGGACATCAGTACACAATGTGAAGTAGAGACAGGAAAGGTCCCTGTGTCAAATCATGCATTTCCAGGTGTAGGTTCTCCAAGACTTTCTGTGGGTTGATACCAGGCAGAGAATATTCTTCACATTCTAAGGAGTGGGTGCTCCCCCCTTACACTAAAGTCCCTCAGGGCTAATTGAAACTTTACCACTATCTTTAAATTAGGGAGACACATCATACACTGTGGTATAGTGAACAGAGTGCTGGACTTGGAATCAGGAAGACCTGGGTTCCGAACCAATTCTGTCATTTGTTAGCTTGTGTGAACATTGGCAAGGTATTTAACTTCTCCAAGTCTCATTTTCCTCATCTGTAAAATGAAGGAATTAGACAAGCTGTACTCTCAGGTCTCTTCTAGTCCTTAATCTATGATCCCACTGTCCGTGACTGACAGAAGTCTGAATCTATGCAAAGCAAATTCCTGGTTCTGCCCTTCTATTTGTCATCCTGCTTCTGCTCACTTCACTCTGCATCAGTTCATGTAAGTCTTCCCAGCTTTTTCTGAGATAATTCATTTCAGCATCTTAAAATTTTGCAATAACATTCTATTACATTAATATATAATATTACATGTAATATTATAAAATAATATAAATAATTTGTTTAGCCATTACCCAATTGATGAATTTCTTCTTCTAAGTTTCCAGTGCTATTACTGGGTCATGGTGTAGTGACTTTGGGGGCATAGTTCCACATCACTTTCCAGAATGGCTGGACCAGTTCACAACTCAGAGCATTGATGTGCCTGTATCCTACAGCCCCTCCAACAATTATCATTTATCTTTAAAAAAAATCATCCATTGCCAATCTGATAGGTGTGAAGTGGAACCTTGGAGTTATTTTAAATACATTTGTCTAATTATTAGTGATTCTGAGCATTTTTTCACATGGTTGTTGGTAGCTTAAATAGCTTCTTTTGAAAACTGCCTGTTTATATCCTTTGATCCTTTATCTATTTGGGCATAGTTCTTGTTCTTAGAAATTTGAATCAGTTAATTATGTATCTTGGCTATCAGACCTTTTTCAGAGTAACTTCCTGGAAAGAGTTTTTTCCTTCCTCGTTTACCTGTTTGCCTTCTAATTTGAATTACATTGGCTTCACTTATGAAAAAAACTTCTTAAATTTATGTAATCAAATTTATCTGTTAACTTCTGTGCCTCTAAAATCCCTTATTTGGTCATGAACTCTTTTACTATCTACAGATCCAAAAGATAATTTTTTTCCTTGCTTCTCTAATCTATTGATGATCTCACCATTTATGTCTAAGTCATATATTCATCTGGAACTTTTCTTGGCATATAGCATGAGATGTGAATCTATACTTACTTTTTGCTGGATTGCTTTCCAGGTTGCCCAGCAGTTACTGTCAAATAGTGAGTCCTTACTGTGGTAGCTAAGGTCTTTGGCTTCATCAAGTACTACTCTACTCTACTACTTTACTTCTGTATGTTACATCTTTAATCTATTCCACTGATCAATTTATTTTTTTAACCAGTACCATATTGTTTTGATGGTTCCTACTTTGTCATATAGTTTAAGACATACTGCTAGATTGTCTTTCTACTTTTTTTCATTATTTCTCTTAAGATTCTTGGATTTTTGATTTTCCAGATGAATTTTGTTATTATTTGTTTCCAGCTCTATAAAGTAATTTTTTAGAAATATGGTAGGATACTGAATAAGCAAATTAATTTAGGGAGTATTGTCATTTTTATTATTGTCTTGGCCTACTCATGAGCAATTAATATTTCTTCAATTATTTAGGTCTGTATTTCTGTAAAGTATTTTAAAGTTACCTTCATATAATTCCTGAGTAAATCTTGGTAGATAGTCACTGAAATGTTTTATATATTTTACAGTCATTTTAAATGGAATTACTCTTTCTAGCTCTTTTTGTGGGTTTTGTTGTTAAACTACAGCAATATTTGTGATTTGTGTGGATTCATTTTATATCCTGGAAACTTGCTGAATTTATTGCTTCAATTTTTAGTTTTTTAGATAGACCATTACATCGCCTTTGAAAGGCAATAGTTTTGTTTCCTCTTTGCCTATGTTTATTCCCTGTTTCCTTTTCTTGCCTTATTGCTACACCCAGGATCTTTAGCACTATTTTAAAGAGTAGTTAGTGATAATAAGTATCCTTGCCTTACCCTTGATCTTATTTGAAAGGCCTCTAGCTTTTCTCCATTACATACAGTATAATGTTTCCTCTTGGTTTAGATAAATACTACTTACTATCTTAAGAAAAAGTCCTTATGCTTAAGGAAGAGTGCCTATGCTTTCTAGTTTTTTTAACACAAACAGGAGTTGGGTTTTGTCAAAATACTTTTCGTCACTTATTGCTATGATCATAGGGTTTTATTTTTATTGTGTCTATGGGTTTTTTTATATTGCACAGACCCTGCATTTGGGACATACATACAACCAGTTCATAGTGTAAAATCATTTTAATATGTGATTGTAGACTATTTGCTAATATTTTATTTAAAATTTTTGCATTGATATTCATTAGGAATAGTGTTCTAATTTTTCTTTCTCTGTTTTGTCTCATCCTGGTTTATATATGAAGACCACATTTGTGTCATAGATAGAATTTGGAAGGGTCTCTTATTACTTTTGCAAATAGTTCATTTAATATTGAAATTGAATGTTTGATAGAATTCACTTGTAAACCGATCTGGTCCAAGAGTTTATTTTTTTCACCTTAGAAGGTAATTTACAGCTTGTTCAATTTATTTTTCTTATCCTGTCAAACTGGGCATTTTGTAATTTTGTAAGTATTTATCCATTTCCCCTCAGTTATCAATTTCATTGGCATATAATTGGGCAAAACAGTTTCCTTAACTTCCATTTCAATTGTTGTGAAATCTTTTTCACTTTTTATATGAATAATTTAGTTTTTTTCTTTCTCTTTTAAGGTCATTATCTATGGTGACTTTAAGTATAATATAAGTTCCCTACTTAGCTCTTTTATCAAGTCTATATTTATTATTGCCTTATATAAAATCATTCTTGTTATCCTTGTGAATCAACTTGAATAATAAGTTATGCTCCAACTTCTTATTTTAAGTCTGTGAAATTTTATGTGCTTCTTGTAAACTTTGTATTGTTGGACTCCGCTCTAATGCATTCTGCTATCCTCTTTCACTTCATGTTCATAGTTGTGATTGTTAATGGTGTGTTCCCTTTATCCTGCCCTCTTGTACTTTTCCTTACTTTGCCCCCAGTCTACTCTTTACAAATATGAAGGTGGTTTAAAAAAAAAAAGGAATTTGGCCAAAAATTGTGATCCATAAATGAAGTGATCTGTTTCTGTTCTATTGCCCCTCTTCTCTTCCCCTTGCCCTGCTCCTATCACAAGTTTTTACTCTTTACTATTTACTTTACTATTTTACTGTTTACTATTTTATTCATTACTATTTTACTTTACTATTTACTTTACTATTTTACTTTTTACTATTTTATTCATTACTATTTTACTCTTTACTATTTACTTTACTATTTTACTCTTCACTATTTTACTCATTACTATTTTACTCTTTACTATTTACTTTACTATTACTTTCCTTTTAATCCCTAACGTATGCCTGCAACACTGGAATTTGTTTTGTTATGATTAGCTTCTTATCTGTCTTTTCTTCCCTCTTAAGGCTCCCCTCCCCTTCCCTGTCACTTCCTATTTCTGTGTTTGTGTGAGCATGCACATATGTGTATGTTGAAAGACAGAGAGAGAGAGAGAGAGAGAGAGAGTATTTAACCTTCCTTTTTCTAGTTCTGATGAAAGTGAAGTTCATTAGTTACCCATTCCCCCCACCTCTTCCTTCATCTCATGTGCTCCTATTATGTGAAATGGTAAATTCCCTCCCTTTCTTCCTCATCATTTTCCTTCCCAATATCCCTCCCATTTCAGTCTTCTAAGAACCAAACAAAACTACCTTCAGTCCCTCTGTCTGTTTTACTTAACTTCCTCTATCACCCTCAAAGACATTAGGCTTCTAAGAAGACACTTGTCTCTTCTCCCCCTATTATATGTATGTAAATAATTCATCCCCACACAGTCTCTTCCAATTAATCAAATTTTTTGAACATTTTATCATCTTCTTGACTCCTGTATTTCAATTTCAGTGTTTACTAGGTTCTGGTCTTTTTTATCGAGAAGTCTCACAAATCTTCTATTTCGTTGAAGATCCATTTAATTCCTGTGGGACTATATTCAATTTTGCTGGATAGTTTTTTGCCTAGTGTTAAACATTTGTCTTTTCCCTTTTGGAATATCATATTCTAAATCTTCCTTTTATTTATAGTCACAGATGAATGTAGTTCCTTGATACTTGAACTCTTTCTTTTTGGCTTCTTGAAGTATTTTTTTTCTTTGACCTTGAAGTTCTAAATATTGGTTATAACATTCCTGAGAGTTTTCATTGAAAGGTTTCTTTTAGAAGGAGATGAGTGAATTATTTTTATTTTCAATTTTCTTTCCAGTTCTAAGAGAGATGAGAATTTTCATTTGTGATGTAGTATACAAACTTTTTATTTTATTTTTTTTTATATTGGTCATGCTTTTCAGATAGTCCAAGGATTTTTAGGTTATTTCTCTCTGACTTGTCAGTTGCTTTTGATATTACATTCTTTTCATTTTCTTTTTTTTAACCTTTTGATTTTGTTTTAATATTTTTCATTGCCTCATTGAGTCATTGTTTACTTTGTGGCCCATTCAGATTTCCAGGAGTTCAATTCTTGGCTAAGGTCTGCCACTGCCTGTTCTAAGGTATTAATTTTCTTTGCCATTCTTTCTTCCCTAACTATTCCATTTTGTATCTCTTGTTTCATTTCTTCCAAGTACCCCTGTAGTCCTTGTGGCTAGGACATTTTTTTTCTATGAAACTCTATTTGGATTGATTATAGAGTTCTTCCCTTCTTCTGTGTTTGTCCCTTGGAAATCTCTTAGTCTTAGGTGTTTCTTCATCGTGTTTGACATTTGGCATATTTTCACATATCTCCAGACTCGGTTTCTGAGTTAGGGCCTGTGCTTGGGTAAAACTGCTGTGGATGATATGGACAACTCCTGTTTGGGCCTGAGTGCAGTGGTTAAAGCTGTAACCCATGGGGCAGCTAGATGGCATAGTGGCTAGAGCACCAGCCCTGGAGCCATGAGGATCTGAGTTCAAATCCAGCCTCAGACACTTGACACTTACTAGTTGTGTGACCCTGGGCAATCACTTAACCCCATTGCCTTGCCCAAAAAAAAAAAAAAGACTAGACCCCATCTTCTCCAGGAATTCTTTGGCCTTATGTCCTGCCATGGGTCATATCCAGACCTCCTGGATGCTGACTTGGCCCAGGTCTGTCTGGATATTGCTCTGGGCCTATCTCCTTCTCAGGCTGGGTTCCTGGGTTGCCCTGAACTAGATGCTATTTTTACCCCTGGGTTTGGACTCAGGACTCCCTATATGTAGTCTGTGATTCCCTGCCCCTTCCACCTACCCTTACTTGTCAACATTCTGGGTTTCCATGAGATTCTGACCATTTTTCATCATTGTTTGTTCTGGTGCATTTTTAGAGTTTTACTGAGGTGTTTGTGGGGGATCAAGGCTCTTCTAGTCCCCAACGTGTCATTTCTTATCACAATTTTCTGCATATTATGTTCAAGAAACAGTGCAAAGCTATTGGAGATAAAAAGACAAAATGAAAAACAGCCCTTGCACTCAAAAAACAAACACTCTTCAGGTGGGGGGAGAATTTAATATATAAATAGATGAATTACAATATTTCACAAATATATAATGTAATATATAAACAGATAAATACAATAATTGTGGATAGGACGAGAAGCTTGGAGTCAGTAAGGTGGCTAAGGTGCTGTGAATAGAGCACTGCACCTAGAATCAGGAAGACCTGAATTTAAACTCCATCTTACTAGCTAGGGCAAGTCAGACTTTCCTCATTTGTAAAATGGGAACTGTAAGAACACCTATGTTCCAGGGTTGTTGTTAGGCTCAGATAAGTTAACATGTATAAAGTACTTTGCAAACCTTAAAGTAGTATTTAAATGGTAGCTATTTTAACAACAACAATAATAAAAATTTTAAGAGCACTAATAATGAAGAGCATCAGGAAAGACTTTCCATAGGAGGGAGGTGGTACTTGCGCTGAGCCTTGAATGATGAGAGTCATTCCAAGGGTGGAGAACAGTACTGCAAAGTTACCAGAGTTCAGGGAACAACATGTGGGTCATTTTGGCTAGAACACAGAGTTTGAGGGAGAAATGTGAAATAAACTTGGAAAGTTACATTGGATATTGTAAAGGGTCTTACATACCAGCTTGAAGAGTTTGTTGTACTTATCTCAGAGACAACAGGGAATCCCTGAACATTTTTGAGCAGGGTTGTGACATTCAATTCAGTAAATATTTATTAAGCACTTTTAAATATGGTGTGCTAGAAACTATTCTAAGTGCTGGGTATACATGTAAGAAAAAGAAAGATAGGCTCTGACCACCAGGAGTTTATAATCTAACACACAAGAGAAAGATGGAAAATGAAACCGTGCATTGCTGCAGATGGAACGTGCAGAGTGGAGAGAAGTCCAGAGACCAGCCTTCTAGTAGTATTTAGTAAAAGCTTTGGGAAAGCTTTGGGAGGAATTCATTGCTCCACTCTCCAGCCTTCAATCAGAAGGGAGATGAGGTGTTGAGTATCCAAGGCTGAGTTAACTGGTGTGATCATGATGAGATTTCAAGCGATTAGCATTTTCCTTGGAGTTCAAACCAAGCTGAGTTGCAGATGGAAAGTGGAGAGTAGAGAGAAGTCCAGATCCCAACCATCTAATCTTGGATGCTAGGAAGATTATTTGAATAGCACTGCAGAGGATTGTAGAGACTGAGAGTCCTCTTTGTTTCTAAAGGGGAAAAAAATCTGATGGCACTGGACATAGCAGTCAACAAACACCATCATAAAAAGTGAAACCAACTACAGCATAACAAGCAAGAAACAAATGGTTACTGACAGAGGAATAATTTGAGCATATGTCAAAATCAACTCCAAATCAAAATATATAAATGTATGAACAGCCTCCTTCTCGAAATGCTCTCCAGTTTGTCAATTATGCATTTGAACCATGATGTCCAGCACTGGATATAATGTGCCAGATGTATTCGTATCAGGATCTGGACACCATATCAATGCAATTTATGCAACCTAAAATTCCATTAGCTTTTTTGGCTGCCACATCATACTGCAGGTTCAGAATTGGCTATTAAAAAAGGATTAGAACAGCCTGCCTGAGGGCCAAAGGTTCCTCGACCCTCCCTCCCTATATTGGCTACTCCCTTATCCCTGCTTTAGAAAAATGCATTCCCCACCTCGGCATCTTCTCTTTCCTACAAAGCAAGCCAGGGGAAATTTCCTTGCAAGGTGCCCAGCCACTAGACTGCAGTTTCCACAGCTGCCTACTACCTTATTTTGGAAGGGATCCAGAACGTAGAACTGTAGGAAGAAGTAATTAATCTTTCATGAACTCAAGTTTAGGAAGGTAGAACTTTGGCTCTTATGAGGATGGTACCATCAATTGGCATTGGTGTAGGGGCTGACAGGGTAGGCAAGTTATAAAAGATCAAAGCTATCTGACCTATGACCAACTTAGATATCCCAGGTGAAACTGATAAAACAGTTTCAGACAAGTTGCCAGACAATATGCACTTTGCATGAAATTACATTTATTGACTGATGTACATATTAATTGCTGAATGCTATTAATTTATTATTTTTGGATGAATTGTTTTGCTTGGATGTATTGTATAGCTTGTTAATTATGATTAACTTATCGTTAGCAAATTAATGTCTATTTTGCATAGCCTTCCAGTGTTATTATTGCATGAATGCAACACTCATTCTGACTGCCTTGAAAGGTCCTAGGTCACTGAAGATCACCAGCTCAGGAAAAGAGAAAACTATCTCAGAACTGGAATTGAAGTGGAATACCCTTACCATCCCCTCCTAGAAATTTAAATTGTCTGGAGAGGGATGAATACTAATTATGGGATTGGATGACAAACTACATGTAGGACAAAGACCCTTTTTCGATTTGGAAAAGGCAGAACCTCCTCCAATCACTAAAGCATTATTCAGGATTTGACCTTTTGCCAAACAAACTCCAGAAGGGTCACTAGGATCTAATAGTTGGGGTGAAACCACCCATTTGACTCAGGTGTCTTGATTAGGAAAGAACACTTTTTGATTGAATCAAATGCTGCACAACTTTTTCAGTCAATCAAAGTCTTGATACCCAAAGCAATTTATATAAAAAAGAGAAGCTATCCCAGAATTTGGGAGGGGGGGGGGGATGTTCAACAAGGGAAAGAGATTCTGACTATCCAGATTCAAAACACTGGAACAAAAATGAACAAAGGGAGAAGTGTAAATGACTCTACAATCTTCTCCAAGAGGAGGACACAAAGAAAGTCCCAAGAAATGGTCAGCTTTCCCCAACTTTGCCTCGCAATGTCTGTATCCACAGATACTACAATATAATCTACTGTTTCATTTCCTAAATATTTCCAGTAAACTAAACTTTGCCTCAACCACAAAGTAACCAGGGGTTAGCTAGAGAAAAATATAAATATAGGGTTATTCAGACAGCCTGGGTGGGATTTTATTCTGTTTCATGGTTTTAAGAAAGAAAAGGGAGGGGGAAAGGAATATACTAGGGAAGAAATGAAAAACAAAGGGGAGGAACTTATTGCCTCAAATAAATAGTATACACAAGAAGAAAAGTATTCAAATATTCTGGAAAGCAATTTAGAATTACACAAATAAAGAGGCTAAAAAGACCATACTCTTTGACCCAGGGATTCCATTGCTCCACATATTCCCACAAGGAGGTCAAAGAAAAATGAAAATACATATCAAAGTATTCATAACAGCACTGTTTTTAAATATATATTTTTTTATTTTAGCACTTTTTGTTAAAATTAAGAACTGCAAACTAAATATAATGAAATTGCACTTTGAGACATAAAAAGGGACAGATTTCAGAGAAACCAGGGGAATTTGTATGAACTGATGAAGAATAAAGTGCAGAACCAGGAGAACAATTTGTACGATGATTTAATGACATTGTTAAGAAAAGCAACTGTGAAACTCTTAAGAATTATGATTACCTTAATAACCAGTTATGACCCCAGAAGAGGCATAATGAATTTGCTTCCCACCTCTTGGAGAAAGGTGAAGATTAAAAGATGCAGAATGGATATATCTTACATACGTTGTCAGAAACAGCCAATGCGTGGATTTGTTTTGAATAGCCATTCTGAGTGGTTTTATCAGGCTTTCTTCTGATACCTCAATTGCTCAACAGAAAGCCCTTTAAAATGCCCCTAGTCCCAGCAATGGAAATGAGGAAGAAAGAGTCAATTGTAAAATTTAAAGATGAAAAGGACTTTCAAAATAGTCCAATTTAACTTCTTCATTTTACAGATGGAGAAGCTGGGTCCCCAAAAGATGGAATGCACTGGATCAGCAATACCTTTACATTCTGTTTCTGAATTTAGGGGAGATCATCTGACATGACTAATGCCATTTGCCCTCATCTAAAGATATAATTTGTCTTTTGCAATGAAGGTATCATCATAGAATCAAAGAATATTAGAATTGTAAGATACCTGAGAAATCATCTAACCTAACTTCCTCATTTTATAGCTAAGGAAACTGAGGCCCAGAGGCCAAGTGGCTTATCCAAAGTATCATGGTCAGTTATTCAGTTAGTGAATAAACATTTATTAAGCACTTACTATGTGCCAGGCATTGTGCTTAGCAGTCAGGATACAAAGGAAAAAAAGTAAAGGACAGTCCCTGCTTTTAAGGCCTTGAGCTAACTGTCTAATAGGGAGACAACATACAAAACAACCATGTATAAACAAGAAACATACAGAATAAATTGGAAACAATAAACAGAGGGAATTTACTAAAATTACTAAAAAAAAAAAAGGAAAAGGAAAAAAAAGAATTGGGAAAGGCTTCCTGTAGAAAGTGGGATATTACTTAGGACTTGAAGGAAGTCAGGGAATCCAGGAAACAGAGATGAGTAAGGAGAGCATGCCAAGCATGAGGGTCAGTCAGTGAAAATGCCTGGAGCCAAGAGATGGAAAGTCTTGTTCAAGAAACTCCCAGGTGCTCTATTTCACTGATTTGAGAGTGCATGGCATAGGGGCAGCTAGGTGGCACAGTGGATAGAGCACCAGCCCTGGAGTCAGGAGGACCTGGGTTCAAATCCAACCTCAGACCAAACATTTGACACTGACTAGCTATGTGACCCTGGGCAAGTCACTTAACCCCAACTACCTAAAAAAAAAAAGAGAGAGAGTACATGGCATAGAGAGACAAGGGTAGAAGGTGTGAGAAGGCCATTATGATGGATTTTGAATGCCAAACAGAGGAAGGAGTTACTGGAGTTTAATACAGTAGAGGGTGATATGGTCAGACCTACATTTTAGGAAGATCACTTTGACAAAGAAGTAAAGGATGGACTAGAGTAAAGAGAGATGTGTGGTAGGCTGATCAATCAGCAGACTATTGCAATAGTTCAGGTCTGTAGTGATGAAGGCCTGCACCATGGTAGTGGAAGGGTTGGAGAAGAGAAAGAGGCATATATTAGAGATGATAAAATTCAACAGGCATTGACAACAGATTGGATATGGGGTGTGAGAGAGATGGAGGAGTCAAAGCTTACACCTAGATTGTGAACCTGAGTGACTGGGCACTCTCAACAGTAATAAGGAAGTTAGGAAGAGGGGAGGGTTTGGGGGAAAAGGCAATAAGTTCATGATGAATTTTAGATGTATAAGAGATATCCAGTTTGAGATATCCAGGAAGTGGTTGGAGATTCATGTCTCCAATTAAAGATTAGTTTAGTGATTAGAGAGATTAGGGATGGATAAATAGATCTGAGAATCATCTACTTAGATGTCCAATTCCATGGGAGGTGATGAGATCACCAAATGAAATAATAATACAGAGAGGGAAGAGAAGAGGGCCCAGGATAGAACCCTGTGGGACACTGACTGTTAGCGGGTATGACCTAAATGAAAAAGTAGCCAAGGAGAGGCAGAAGACACAGTCAGAGAGGAAGAAAGGAGCAATGTCATGAAAACCTAGAGAGAAATATCAAGGAGAAGAGGGTGATCCCTTCTGAAAGAGAGATGATAGATTTAGGGAGCAGAATAAGGCACATATATTTTTGTGTACATTGAGGGAATGTATTTTGCTTGACTGCATACTTGATATAAGGAATTTATTTTTCTTTTCTCTTCATTCAGTTGGGTGGGGAAATGGAGAGGAGAGAAAATATATTTATGTTACTTTTTTAGTTTGTCTTTTAATAGACAGTTTGCAGGTACTGATATGGAATGTTACATGAACTGGCACAATGATGAGGCCAATATATTGCTCATTTTGTATAATTATTTTCCTTTATTAAAAGAAATGTTCATTTAAAAAAAGAGAAGAGTGTCAAAGGCCAAGGTCAAGGAGAGGTCAAGAAGGATGAGGACTGAGAAAAGCCTGTTATATTTGGCAATTGAGAGATGGTTAGTAGCTTTGGAGAGAGCAATTTCAGTTGGATGAAAAGAGTTAAGAGAATAAGTGGAAAGGAAATTGAAGCACTTACTGTACACAGCCTTCTCAAGGAGCTTAGACACAAAAGAGAAGAGAAATATGGCACGATAATTAGCAGGGATGGATGGATTAAGTGTAGGTTTTTTACTTTTTTTTTTTTTTGGAGACAATTGGGGTTAAGTGACTTGCCCAGGGTCACACAGCTAATAAATGTCTGAGACCAAATTTGAACTCAGGTCTTCCAGGCTCCAGGGGTAGTGCTCTATCTGTTGTGCCACCTAGCTGCCCCAAAGTGAGGTATCTTTGAGGATGCAAGAGACATAAACCTGTTTGTAGGCAGTAGTAAGCAGCCAGGAGACAAAGTGGAAGATAAGAGAATGGGGATGATAAAGGGGGCAATCTGGTGGAAAAGATGGAATGAAATAGGATCATTTATGCATGTATGAGGATTTCCCTTGGTAAGAAGAACCACTTCGTCATTTGAGACAGGGATAAAGAAGACGAGTAGTAGCAGAAAGTATCTTGGGAGACATGAGATGAAGAAGTGAAGAGAAAAGAGAGCTCTTGCGAACGACCCCAATTTTTTCAGTAAAGTATGAGGCAAGATTCTCAGCTGAAAGGACAGGGAGAGTGGGAGCCACGGGAGGTTTGGGGAGGATGAAAAGCTTTGTTACAGTTGCTGTGGTAAATGGGATAATGAGTCAACTAGGGAGGTATAAAATGATTGCCTTGCAAATGTGAGCAACCAGTTGAGGTTATATAAATTTGTAGTTGACTCGATCAACACAACTTCATGTGAGTAGAAGCAAAGGTAAATTATACCCAGAGTGAACCAAGGCTAGGAGAGACGTGGCAGAGCAGGATAGGCTTACCCAATAAAGGGGTAAGCAATTCAAGAGGAAAACGTAAAGTTGAACTGGGTGATCTAGGGGTCAAGATGGGGAGAAGAGGTGAGCCTAGCTAGTGCAGGGGTGGTGGTCTGGGAAAGACTTGAGGGACCGAGGGATTAGAAGTCACAGTGCTTATGAAGAACAGGCTCTGGATCTGCAATGGCAGGAGAGGGGAATGACAACAGATTGTGCTCAGATCAGGGTCAAGGTTAAGATCACATCTTTGCGTGTAGCCAAGGTGGTGACTAAAATGAGCAAGTTAAGGAACTATGAGACTAGGGTGGTTGAGGAAGAATTAACCCAGATGTTGAAGTGACAGCCAATAAAGAAATCCAGTCCTTCTAACTTCAGCTCTAGCCCTCTTACAAGCCCTTTACCCTTCTCTGAGATGGCTATAACGCAAATCCCCTTTTCCCACTGAATTCAATCAAAGAATTAGAGATATGTCTCCATGGAAAAGAAATAGACAAAAGATGTAACTGAAATATTTTAGAGGGGAAGGAGTTAACTGGTGGCCAGTCCTAAGAACTCTGCACCAACTGAAAAGCCTTTACTGCATTTTTCCTCTATTCCTAACTTCACATCTTCACCAATTCCCTACCTCCTCTCCCTAAAAGCACAGGAATTCCTCAAGTAATCAAAGTTCCCTAGCTTTCCATTTATATCTTCTGTGGACTTTTAAAATTCATCTTTTTTTTAGGTACATATTTAAATTAGCTAGCTACCTAATTAACTTGAATTTAAGCTATATTTGCCCCCCCCAAATATAACTAGCATAAAACCTGAGTTTTATGTTTGGTATAACTTTTCAAAGAATAGCCATATGTACTTTTCCTTTCAAAGAGATCTCTGGGTAATCTCTGAATGAACTTAAACTAGAGAGCTATCTTACATCTCACCTACAGTTACTTCCATAAAATGGAAGAGGACCATAGGTTTAGAGTTGGAAGAAGCCTCGGGAGCCTCTCCATTTCACAGATCAGAAAGTGGAGGAACAGAGAGCATAAGTAACTTGCCTAAGGGCAGGAATAGGCTCAATTGATGGAAACTCACAGGGAAGCAGAATTTGGTTCACTGTAAGGAAAAACCTTTCGATAATTAGAACTAGCCAAAGATGGAATGGGATCCCTCATAAAAGTCATTTCCCTATCACTGACAGTCTTCAAGCAGAAGCTTATCGTGCTTTTAGAGTGGAGTAGGGGACAGTGTTAGATCATGTAATAACTATTATGTGAGGACTGGCCAATGAGATCCCAATCCTTAGAGCAAGCAAAAATGTGCTCTGCCTATATCAACCCATCTTGAGGGATGATGAACCTATTCCCAGAAATGTGTAATGTGGAGGGAGGAGAGGAAAGGTGCACTTTCTGGATTCCCTTTGGAGTGTGTACATGTATATATAACTATTTTCTGTCCACTTACCTCGAGGCAACAAAAGACCTATTAATTGGCTTGCTGAGCTGCAGTTGAGTGTGCCTACAAAAGAATGGAACAGATGAACAAACTCCCTCTTTCCTGGTGATGAGTTAGGGGGAAGGTGCTGTAAGCCTCCAGGTGGGGAGAGAAGAAGTAGCAGCATCAGAAGTGGTAGCACCCTGCTGCCTGATGTCAACTGCTTTATTTCCTCACCTGGTTGCCATGTGGCTGTGAATGCATGACACTACTGTTTTCTGTCTCCTCTGTTTTATTTATCCTTTTCTGGTCTTAGTTAAAGTAGTTTTGTTGACAGAATGGACCAGCTTCAGAAAGTCAGAAGAGCAACCAGAAGTTCAGCAACTAGAATCCTTAACAGAGTTTGCCAGTAGTTTCAGAGGCCAAGCCCAGTGAAAAACCAGCCCTCAGGCTGGAACACAGCACTGGAACAAACTGATCTAATAGCTGAAACATGGTGTCCTGCTAGCTAGGAAATGAGTCATCGGTTGGTTAGGCCATACCCAGAAATGAACTTAGTAGGAGAAATGTTGATGTCGTCATTTTAAGTCTCAGTCCACTCTCTCTAGTGTTCATGAACTGAAGAGTGATCAACTGATAAAAATATATTGGGGCAATAACCATTGGTTAGTTACTGTTGAGGTCGTAACTGGTAAATTTATATTAGGACAATAATCATGGATTACATCATATTGGGGAAATGTTAACTGGTGATGATACTGAGGGGAATATACCAGACTGGAGAAACCTTTAACTTCTCAGGATCACCACCACCACCCCCCCCCCCCCCCCCCCCCCCCCCCCCCAGGACTCTAAGATGGGCATTAGGCTTGCTTTGGAGACCTGACCTGCTAGTCATAATGTGTCACAATCTGTTAGGAAAGTGAACCCAGAGCCTTTATAGTCTACATGACAAATTACATTTAACTCCTAAAGTTTACAAAGCATTTTTCTCTCAGCAATTCTGTGAGGGTGATATTATTATGTCAACTCCAAAGATGATAAAATTGAGACCTAAAGAAACAAAATCACTTGCCCATTGTCATACAAATAAGGTTGGAGTCAGAATTTGAATCCAGGTCTCCTATTTCTGAGTCTAGCCCTCTTGCCATTATACCTCCAGCTTCCATAATAACAGAATGTTCTTCAGTTTTAAAATTCCTCCAAAGTCAATGGAGTCAATAAACAAGTGAGGTATATATTTGACACTTTCTCCAAGTTGAAAATTCTCTACTTCAAATTTATGTTAAAATAAAGAATCTATTGCAGTGTGAGATAGAGGCAAAAATGAGGAAAGAGGGGCTAAAGCACCAGCTAGGCAAAAGCCCAAGTTACTATAATTTATTCTGTTTCCACCTCAGGGATCTAATAGAAATGGAAATTTTTCTTGGTCTTTCTCTCAGAAGAATAGCTGAGAGCATACTTCTCAGTTGCTTTTCCCCATGTCCTCTTGTTTTGTTTGGTTCTAAACTACGATTTTGTTGGAATAGAAGCCTCCTAATGAGGAAATTTCCTCTACCAATTCAGGTCAGCTACAGGTCTGCAACTTTTGGTCTTAGTGAGTTCCCTGAGGCAATAAGGACCTAAGCACCTAGTCTGGGATTCACAGGGCCAGGATGTGTCAGAAGCAGAACTTGAACACAGGGCCTCTCTAAATCCTACATCACACTACACTCTTTAAATGAGCAAATAATGAGGGAATGAATTTTTTTTTGAGGCAATTGAGGTTAAGTGACTTGCCCAGGGTCACACAGTTTGTAAGTGTCTGAGGCCAGATTCAAACTCAGATCCTCCTCATTCCAGGGTTGGTGCTCTATCCACTGCACCACCTAGCTGCCCCACTGAATTTAAAAAAAAAATATCTTGGACTAACATCCCATTAGCAACTTCAGTATTTGTAGCAGAAGCAGGGGAGTATAGGGGAAAATAAAAGGCATCCCTAACAGCATGAAAATGTCTGCCTTGCCTGGAGACAACAATGACCTTTTATTTTATTTTATTTTGAAAAAGAAAGTAAAAAATCACTGATAGGAAGAGGCCTTGCAGCCAACACAATGCTTTTGGAAACCAAAACTCCTTGGCATAAGTGGAGTAGAATCGAAAGGGTCCATCACCAAATCTGAGTCTCATCGTGATTGGCTTTGTATAACTCCTGCCTTTATTAAGTAGTGGTGGGCGCTAGAAAGAACAAATGCCAAACAGAAGATGATGATCATAGTGGACAGAGTGATCAGGGTGTAAATGGACATGCGCTTTTCCAAGGTACCCCTTACCAGGCACACATAGTGGATAGGACACATATCTGTACTACAGTCAATGAGAGAGCCTTTCACCAGGGGCAGATGCCTGTATATAAGGATCCACAGAAATGTTGTCTGGGAAGTGAGTTGCAGCAAGAAGTAGAAGAGGTATAAACCTAGCAACATCTTTTCCTCATGAACATTCAGTACACTTTTCTTTGGGTACAAGGTGGTCTCCTGTATTCCCATCATAGAGCCCAACTCCACTTCACTGATTGACTCCTTCATTTTGCTTTGCCTGGGTAGAATCTGAACAAGGAAGAACTCTATGAGGAAAAAGGTGGCCAGGAAGATAAACAAGAAGAAATACCAAAGGCCTACCACAGCCATGTCAAAATGTTCCTCAAAGCACTGCTTCTGGCAGAGCAAGGAGATGTCGCGTTGGCACCAGAAGTCATTGTTGATTGAAACCCAGGGCATTTGAACCACATATATCACCACCCCATAAACCCCAAGAGAGCCAAACCACAATAGTCACCCACTATAGTAGCCATTTCCATCACCAGTCAGAGAGAAAAATGTAGGAATCAGTCCAGTTACTGCTGATGTAGCCATCTAAGATGCCAGGATCAAGGATGAAGGTGTAGACTCATGAAGCAGAATTCTAACAGCAGCTCAGCAATGGAAGAGAAGAGGGGAGAAGGAAGGATCAGAAGACACCAACAGAGCCCACCTCAGTTTTATTTATTTTTACCTGCCCCCTCACTCCACCCTCAAAAAAGCAGTATTTAGGTTTCCTAACATGAAGCATGCTATTTATTACCTTCTCCACGTCCCAACTGGTGGTCCAATAGAGAATAAAATTTGTTAGCTTTCAAAGGTCTGTGTCCAACGCTGGACTTCTCTTAGAACACCTCACATTATACTCTACCTTTGGCTTACCTCCGCTACTAAATTATAGGTTCATTGAGAATAAATTTTATCCACCTTTATTTCTATCCCCCATCAGCATGTAACCCAGTGCCTTCCATACAGAAAGGGTTCAGCAAATGTTTATTCAATCTAATTGTGAATGTACTCTTCTTGTGAGTTCTTTTATCTCCTCCACCAGAAATCACAAGACTTGAAAACATTCTTTCTTTCCAGATCTATGGGAAGATAAAGATCAAATTCCAATTTGCTTCTTCTGGTCTAAGTACTCAACTCCCATGATTCTTCTTCCTGACCACAATTCTTGATATTCACCTACTGCTTTGTTTCACATAAAGAAAATGCTTCTCTTTTTAAAATCTATTTTCTTTGTCATCTTTATGTACAAGTTTAGCATTTGTCTTATTATTTTGCATGCATTAAATGAAAGTTGGATTAGATAACCTCCAAAGGTCCCTTCTAGCTCTAAATATATGATTAAATGAGATATTAAAAAAAAAAACTCTCTGCAAACCTTAAAGTGCTATATAAATGCTAGCTATTACAACCTATTAGCTTTGATCCTATGACCAATCTGACCAATTGTTCCTTTCCTTGGACCAGAATATTTGATTTTGTACAGCTAAATACTTAATACGTTCTTGTTCACTGAAAAAATGGCCCAGTCATTGCTGACATTATGGGATTAAGTAGATACGTATTAACATCATTCATTCAGGAAGTATTTATCCTACTAGTTCACATGCAGGCCGTACCTCCCACCCCCACCTCTACACTCTGGTGGAAAAAAAATCTGACTTGTATTAATCTTGAAAGTGACCTATAATTTTACTTTTAGTAGCAAGAAAAGAACAATGAAAATAATGAAGACAAAGAAGATCAATTACCATAAAAATGAGTAAAAATATTTTTATTTTAATTCAAATAAAATTTAATATTCACAATTAATATATTTTATATAATAATGTTTCCTTTCCAACAGATTTCATTTTAAGGGTACAGCCTATATTGGACATGAATTCAAACTAAAATGGTATTGGGTACCTAAGCTATATATCTATATTTGTATGTGTATGTAATATGCATATGTGTGTATATATATATATATATATATATATACATACACATATATGTAAAGCACTGTTATTCTCTGTGAGGAAGACAAAAACACGATCTTTGCCCTCACAGAGTTTATAGTCCAGTAAGAGGTAAGATAAAATACGTACTCAAAATAGTATTATAGAAGGTATAATGAGTCTAATAAGACAAGTAGACAAAGGTAGAAATTTCCATCAGACTTGGAAATGTGGGTCTGGAATCATCCTATAAAGATGATAGTTGAAGCTGTGGGGGTGGATGAAGTCTACAAGGGAAATTAACACAGGATCAATGATATAGTCAGACTGTGACGTCCTACACGGAAGGATTTCAAACATGCTATAAGCCTCCATCTGTCAAAAAAAATGTGCCCACCCCAACTTCATCTTTCATGATTGCTCAAGGAGGCTTCAAATCCCCAATATTTGAGGCATTAATAAACTATAAAGGCATTGTCTCCAGAAGTCCACTGTTAAAGTGTACATTTATAACAGATGACCTCAGGGTTTTTCCTTGGTCCTCTCTAGTATTTGTCAGATTAGATAACTCTTATCTGTTGTGATACAGGACAACTGTGTTTCTATGGAGGCAAAGCATGGAGAGCTGAGAAAAGCCTAAGAAGCTGACCAGAGACAATAAGTCTGGAAAGTATCTGCAGTGTCCTGAGGACAAGTCCTCAGATGAGGGAGTACCTTTAGAATACTTAGAGGATTGCCCAAATTGGGCCAACAGGTGCTGGGAGGCATATGAGGCAACAAAGATAAATCTCATCTACTTAACAAGGTACAGGGCCAGACCATTGAAGTGTGAGACCAATGGGAGAATAAGGAGAGCAAGGGGAATGGCATGAGTCCTAACTAGAAGGGAAAAGGACAAGAAAAGGGGAAAGTGTCTCACTCTCACCTGGCAACTGAGAAGAAGGGATTGGTTTCCAGATTTCCTGTATCTTCTCTGTTCACACAGAGGCCAATTGTAGAACTAGGTATCAGTCCATTGAAAACTATTGCCTCCCAAACCCCGTATTCTGATCATAATTGTCAAGTTCCAGGATAAATTAGGGATTGGAGGGAGGAGGGTATCCATCTCCCCTATATCTTTTGCTTTATCCCAACAGCCCTCTTTTTCTGATTTCCTGGCTCAGATCCCTGATGCTCTCCCACTACCACCACCAACTGCCCACTTTCTTAGAACTTTCCCTTCTATAGTCTTCAGATTCAGCTAAGGATCTTATTGGCTGAGACAACTCTCCATCTCCCATGTGCCTAACTAATCAGCATCCTTTGAAGATTACAGGTGTTGAAAAAAAGTTGTGTTAGATTAAGATGAAGGAGATCCCTTTGTTGGGGAGTCTCATGTAGTATAAGAGTCTGCTGGCAGAATATTGAGATTCTCAACTGGGCCCTCAATGCTGCTAGGAGATTCTTTTATGCCTGCCTTATCAATTCTCTATCCCACTCTCCACAGTAGCTCTTCTGAACCTTTTTCATCCCTCCTCAAACCTTCCATGGCTTCCTCTCCCCTCTCAGCTGAGAATCTTGACTCATATTTTACTGAAAAAATTGAGGCTATTTGTAAGAATTCCCTCTTTTCCACTTCTTTTACCACTCAGATGCTTTCTGCCACTTTCTCCTCCTTTATCCCTATCTCACATGAAGAAATGGTCCTGCTCCTTGCCAAGTTAAATCCCTCTACCTGCACCAGTGATCCCATTCTATTCCACCTCCTCCACCAGATTGCTTCTTCTATCATCCTCACTCCCTCACTTATCTTCAATCTCTGTCCACAATCTCCTTCCCTACTGCCTACAAATATGCCCACCCCCCATTCTGAAAAACCCTCATTTGATCCTTCCATCTCTGCTAATCCTCATCCTATATCTCTTCTGCCCTTTGTGGCTAAACTCCTTGAAAAGGTCAACTACAATAGACACTGCCACTTTCTCTCTCCTCACTCTCTTCTTAACCTCTTACAGTCTAGCTTCCAACCAAAAACTGCTTTCTCTGAAGTCAACAATGATCTCTTAGATGCCAAATCCAAAGGTCTTTTCTCAATCCTCACTCTTCTTGACCTCTCTGCAGTCTTTGACACCCTCTACTCCTTGATACTCTCTTCTAAGTTTTTGTGACACTGCTCTCTTCTGGTTCTCCTCCTACCTATCTGACCATTCCTTCTCAATCTATTTTGCTAGATCCTCCTCCAGATCATGCTTTCTAACCATGCTTTTCTAATCTCCAGGGTTCTGGCCTGAGCCCTCTTCTCTTCCCTCTATACCACTTCACTTGGTGATTTCATCAGCTCCCAAGGATTTAATTATCATCCCTATGCTGATGATTCTTAAATCTCTCTGCTAACATCCAATGTTGCATCTCCAATTACCTTTCAAACAGCCTGAACTGAGAATTCAGTGGACACTTCAAATTCAACATATCCAAAATTGAACTTATTATCTTTCCTCCTAAACCTTCCCCACCTCCTACCTTCCCCATCACTTCTCAGGACACCACCATCCTCCTAGTCTCCCAGACCCACAATCTAAGTGTGCTAAACAGTGCTTAGCACAGTGTCTGGCACTTAATAAATGCTTACTGACTGGCCAACTTGAAGTTCTCTCTCTCTAACTCTGGTCATTATTGTCAGGGTTATTGCACTTTGGCTAAAAACTAACTGGTTATGAACTGGTCCCGTGTGGCATAATTGGCAGGATTTTAGTCCCTACAAGGAAAATATCTGTCCAGCCTACATGGGAAGCACAAGAAAAACAAATATCCTGGTGGACACTCCTCAGAACATCACAGGGGTCATCTCCCCAATGAGTTGTACCAAACTAAAAAGGCTTTGAACTTTTTAAAAGCATAGAAGAATGGAATCTTATTTTTGAGTCTGTCAATGTAGGGAGTAGGGGCGGGGAGGAAGATAAGTGAAGAAATGGAAAGTTTCAGAGGATACTGAGAAGACCTCTAAACTAATACTGAGTAAAGTCAGCAGAACCAGGAAAACAATTTGTACAATGATAACAACATTATAGAGAAAAACAACTTTGAAAGACATTAGAAATCTGATCAATCCCATGATAAACTATTAGTCCAAAAGTATGAAGATAAAACATGCCACTAACCTCCTAACAAAGAGGTATTGAATTTCAAATGCATAAAGAGATATACATACATTTCAGACATGACCAGTACGGGCAAATTTGTTTTGCTGGTCTATACTATTATATGCTGAGAGGATCAATAAACAAACAGACAAATAAATAATCAAGCCAACAAACAAAAAACACCATTAAATGAAGTCAAGAGAAAACCCAGCCAGTTGAAGGTTCCAATAAAACATCAAAAGATTTAACAAAGAGATATTTGTTTATACCTGATTTCTGCCAGACTGCCTTGAAGTTTTCCCAGAAGTTTTTGTCAAATAGTGAGCCCTTACCCAGTAGTTAGATTTTTTTAGATTTATCAAATACTAAACTACTACAGTCTATGCTTCCGTATGTTGTGTATCTAATCTATTTCACTGAATGATTTCTGTATTTATTTATTTATTTTTTTTGTTACATTTTAAGGTTCAAGTTGTCTCCTCATTCTCTCCCCACCCTTCATTAGGGAAGGCCACCATTTTACACACACACACACACACACACACACACACACACACACACACACTTTTTGCTCCATCTGTCCAAAGTCATCATGTAAGGCACTCATGGCTATTGATAGCAGTATATTTTGGGTAGCACCAACTGTTTCCTGGTTTCATATGTGGGATCAGTCACAGTCCAGTAACAGCCCTTCACTGCACAGCTCCAACTTCTGCCATTGCTTGAGAAGCAAGGAGCTTTCTGCAGCTGAAACTTTACCCTGTTTTTTGACTTGCAATTTGTCTCTTAGTCCTTCATCACCCATTAGTTCTTGCCACTAGTCATCTGCAGACAACTACAGCAAGGAAGATTGGTCAATATCACAAGATTTACATATGTACTTGGCATGCTCTCTGATAAAAGTCCCAAGCTCTTCATCTATACTTCCACCCAGTACCTCAAGTTACAAATTACTCTCATATTTTCTTCTGGTATCACCACAGTTCTAGTGTCCTGTGGCATTCTGGACAAAGAGTTTGCATCCACATTAGTCTTGCTGAAATTATAAATGGCCAATGCTGCTACCCACATATGGCAGGCAGAATCCAACTTGGAACTGGTCAAGATATGTCAATGGATTATTATCAATCCACACTTGGAGTTTTGCTCCACATACATAGTCTGAATTTCTCTGTGATGGTCCACTTTAGAGTTAAGAACTCAAGCTTATACTTCTGGGGCTGTATTCCAAAGAGATCATACAAATGGGGAAAGGACCCACATGTACAAAAATATTTATAGCAGCTCTTTTTGTGGTGGTAAAGAATTGGAAATTGAGAGGATGCCCATCAATTGGGGAGTGGCTGAACAAGTTGTGGTATGTGAACGTAATGGAATACTATTGTGCTATAAGAAATGATGAACAGGCTGACTTCAGAAAAACCTGGAAAGACTTGTATGGTCTGATGCTGAGTGAAGTGAGCAGAACCAGGAGAACGTTGTACACAGTAACAGCCACGTTGTCCGATGACTAATATTGATAGACTTAGCCCTTCTCAGCAATACAAGGAACTAAGACTTCTCCAAAGGCCTCATGATGGAAAATGCTATCCACATACAAAGAAAGAAATATGGAGTTTTAATGCAGATCAAAGCATACTATTTGCTATTTTTTTCTTCTGTTATGTTTTGTTTCCTCTTTCTGGTGGTTCCTCCTATTGGTTCTAATTCTTACTTACATCACTAATGTGAAAATATATTTAATAGGAATGTATATGTATAGCCTATATCAGATTGTGCGCTATCTTGGGGAGGGAGCTAAGAGAGAGGAAGAGAAAAATTTAAAACTCAAAAGCTTATGGAAGTGATTATTGATAATTCAAAATAAATTAATTTTTAAAAATTTTTAAAAAAAACCTCAAGCTTATGAACAGGGTAGAGAGACTCATTGTCAATCAAACTTCTATTGGCAAATGCAACTGGTTTCTGGTGATCGTGGCTTTCTTTGTATAGGACAGCTCCCAAACCTTTCAGTCTGGCATCTGTGTGGAGAACAAAAAGTTGGATCTGTATAAGCCAATGCCATTGCAAGGGTGAGTCAGTTGATTAAGTTCTTAAAGGCTTTTTCATCTTCGAATTGCATAGTATTAGAGAAAAAATTATTATAGGGGTTTTCTGACCCCCCCCCACCCCAAATATCACAGCTAAAGTTTATATACAGTCATGCCAGGAAACATCTATCCTTGCCTCTATGAAGTTGTCTACTGCCTTTGTAGTTATCTCCCTTAGGCTATCTGTCATATTAATCACTTTGTGTGGCTCAGGGTCTTTCTTAGCTCTTTCCCTTAGCCTGCCATATTCATCACTTTGTTTGACTCAGGGGTTTTACAGTGTTCAGGTGCACCTTTGCCTGTTCAACCCATGTCTCCCAGGATTGTTCTCCTGGGGAACACAGTTCAGGTCCAGAGAAAATACCAGTTTGGGTCTGATAGTATCTGTATAGCACAGAGGTTATGGCCCCTGCCTTGCTTATAGATGAATTGGAATTCTTGGGTTTAATTGTGATATTCAGTCTCTCTATAGGAATTCTTCCTTTGATTAGAAGGGATCCTACCTATTTAAGTAATTTCTTCTAGTCAGAGTGGACAAATCTGAAATTTCTAGGAATAACTCCCTACTATCAATCCCTCTGGTATATTTCCATGGTCAAAATCCTCATGCAGGACTAGAAAAACTTTCTGAGTTGTATAACTTGCCTAAGTGGTCTTAATAGTACACTCTTCCAATTTTTTCACTTTTCTGCCCAATATCCTTAAAATATCATTCTTTTAAGATTCACTTCTAATATTTAGAGATCTCTATACTTTTCAACTGCAAAAGCAAGACAGTACTCCTCAATTATCTTAGCTCCCATATTTTCTAGTGATCGCTCCATGTGTGCCTATATTAATGAAACACAAATATTAATGCAATTAATAAATGTACTATGCTGCATGAATTTTCTTTGGGTGTAGGCTAGGCCAATAATACTGCCAATATCTGGTATATTCTCCTAGCAAAGAACACAGACAAGTAAACTCCAGTTTGTTTATACATTCCAGTGTGACAATCCCCATCAGGTGATGGATGTGTGTCTGACAACTCAGCAGATGACAGACACATATGCATGTATATGTATATGTATGTGTACTGTATGTATATATGTGTATATATAGACATAGCATGCCTGGACGCTAAGCACACGCATGTGTGGGGGGGTGCATGTTCTGTCCTCTAAATAAGAAAATAACAAAAGAGAAAATGTGCTTCTTCTAGATTAGAAATTTGGTCAGAGCAGGTAGAGAATGTAAATGGAAAAGGTAATTATTACAACAAAAGAGGATGCTTACATTTTACAAAGGAAATAATTTGTTAGTATACCCATTTACACTTGGACCAAAAAAAGCAGAATCTTCTTTATCAGCCAGTAAATAAGCATTTGTTAAGTACTTTATCAGATAAGAAAAAGAGAAGGGTACCACTTCCTAGAACTAAGTCCTCTTTTGTAAGAGTTAAAAAAGGGGGGAATATCGAAGGCAAAAATACCTTGCAATAAATAAGCTATCCCCACTGTACTTGCTGAGACATCACATAGCCCCCCCCACCAAAAAAAGGGGAAATATCGAACAAAATGTAGTTGGTTACATCAGTTCTTAAAAGACCACTTTTGACTATTTAAAAAAAAAACTCTTTTCAACAACAGTATTGCAGCAACAGCAATCTTATTGGATTAATATAGTATGTTTAAACAATACAAATAGTACAACAAAAGACATGAATTCAAATCACGGAAACAGTAACAATGATTTTTTTATGTATCAACATGTAACAATTAATTATACATATAATAGCATTCAGACTTTTAAGAAATATATGATATCAATAAATTCAGCAATTGCATACGAGTAAGATGAAGCCAAAACCAGTTTGGATAAGCTTGTGACACCTCAACAAATAAATAAATAAAGCAAAAAAATTACATTTAAAATTTTTTCTAGGATACAACCAAGAAGTTACAAAATTATCAGTGACTCTAAAGAAAAAAAAAAACTACTTCCTATGAAGAAAAAATGCAAACAAAAGTGTTTCCCAGAATGCAGACAAAATTTGCTTTGAAATAGAAACAGACCACAACAAAACTTTCTAATTTAAGAAATTTCCCTACCCTCAGATAACTTACCCAGAGTAACACCTATTCAAATGCAAAATACTGAGTAAAAAAATGAGACAAAAGAGATAACCTCAGGATTCACCATTATCCAAATAAGAAAAAAAAAAGTCTGAAAGAAATCCTCCAAAGCTTCTCACAAAAAAAAAAATTGTTAGAATCCAAATTGTAAATCAGTTTATAGGAAACAATTCCTATCTAAATTCATTCCACAGGAGGCAGCTAGGTGGCGCAGTGGATAGAGCATCAGCCCTAAAGTCAGGAGGACCTGAGTTCAAATCCGACCTCAGACCAAACACTTGACACTAGCTGTGTGACCCTGGGCAAGTCACTTAACCCCAATTGCCTAAAAAATAAAATAAAATAAATTCATTCCACAATCCAAGCCAGCAAAAGTACAAACAAATACAAACAACAGATCCAATATAATTGAAGAGTGGGATTTTTAATAGCAATTCAAAGCTTGAGGTTATTTAAATTAAAAAGGTATGCTAAAGGACTTGCATTAAGAAACAAATGGCTACTGAAGTAGCTCAGAACGACAGAGAAAGAAAATTGTATCAGCTTTTAGAAAAACTAGCAAAACCTACATTTTTTTGTAAAAAAAAAAAAAAGCAACCAAAAATTATATTCCTATGGACAGAGCTCCCACATGTAACAAGGCTGTCCCCCACATGTATTATGGGGTCCCCTAATATGTAGTTATACTTTTTCTTTTCCAATGGTGTAATAGAGGTAAAGAAAGTAAATGCTTGTTAATTGAGAGATGTTAGAAAAATCTGAAACAAAAATCTACTACAGGAGTGAGTGAAGGAAAGCCTTTATTATGCTTCTCAGGAGAGAAGCGGGCACAACGCATTCTAGTATGGCACGTGAGTGCTGGATCAGTCGTAGAATAAACTTTTAAATAGTTAGTAAGATCCATATTCCACCCACCAGGGCTAGGATTGGTCTAGTTCATCTGAATTACACTCTTCCTGAACTGCCCATCCCATGTTCCTCCATGTTCTGTTAACTCCTCCCACTTCATGTGTCACATGTTCAAAAATGGCAGCTATCTCTGCCCTCGGGATGTGTCAGTTAATATTTAATAAGCTTATTAAGCAAGCCAAATGGAGAAAAGCCTCTGCCCTGTGGAAGCCCCATCCTTGACCTCAACAGGTTGCAGCTGGTTTAGCCTCCAGGACTCTTTCTTAAGGAACTAGTTGTTTGCAGAATGTTTGAGGCACTTTCTAATTGGATGAGGGACTATCCACAAGATCTTGGAAGTCCTCAGAATCCCCTTGTTCTGTTCTGGAAGCCTAACTCCTAATCCTTTCTCACAAAAGGGATTTAATTTTTAAAAAGCAGTTCTCTTCATACTCTTTTCTCTTCGTATCTCACTCAGTCTCCCTTTATCTATGTGAGAAATGCTAACAGTTTGGTTCCCACAGAATGAATCAGAAAACAGAACAGGGGAGATAGCTTTATTGGTTTACTGGTTTACACAAATATGTAAACAAGATGAGGGGGAGATTGGTTTTCACAGACTCTATAGAAACAAAAGATATTGCATTGCAAACACAGATGTTACATGGGAGGTGCAGGAATATTGGGACAGGTTGGGGGTTAAAGCCAAGTAATCCTATATAACTGCTTGCTCTGCTCCTGTATAGGTGTGAGAGTTTCATGAAGGAATCTACACCCCCGTTTCTCTTGAGAATCATCAATAAAAGTATCTCTTCTTTCACTCCAAAAATTGTGATTTCATAATTGCCCAGTTAACTCTTGTTAGGGGAATTCACCGAACCCAGTCTCGGGCTAAATTCCAAATTGAGCCTGTCATTTCCAGAATGACAATTTACTTCTCAGTCCCTGCACATGATGAGGATGGGATCTACACCCCAAAAAGGAAAAACCCTGGACTTTCCCACACGGCCAAATCTCTGGAGTTCGCCTGAGGCTATAATCCCACTAATTGGCCTTCCATTGTGGCTATACCTAATCTCCCAATTCTATTACCCTTAACCTAGCCTAGCCCTCCATTGTCTTACCTCTCTATGGCCCCAGGCCACTTCCCACCCTTAATCCTAGCTAGGTTCCATCCTCCCTTGGACACTGATTCAGGTACTAGGCTTTCTTTTCCTCACAGTTGTCGTCCCCGCCCCCACCCAAGACTACTTGGCCATTCCTAGATCCCTCCTATAGTCTTGCTGTATATAAGGTCCATCTTGTCTCCATTAAAATGCTCAAATTTTTACAATTTAGCCAACAGCTCACAGGTGCTCAGATTCCTTAAGAATCTGGCCAATGTAGTGGATCTTTAATAAACCTCATCTTTGGCTGAAAGAAGGCTTGGGTTGAATTCTTTGGGGCAGGATCCTGCTTATCGTGATCTTGGGGTCCCAGCACCCCTAAGCCTCTAGACCTCATTATATGGTTCCCTGCACTGAGAATAATTGCCAAATACCAAATTCTTCTCCACCCAAGACTGGAAGGTACATAAGCCTCCCCCTCTCCCTAATCCCTTTCTTGCCTAGTGGTTGGGAGGGGGTTTCCAAGCACCTCGCAAGGCTTGGCTTGGAAGTGTTTTTCAGGCCTGACCTCTCAGGTCCCATTAGGTCAGATAGCTACAAGGTTGTCTCAAACTCAGCCTGACGCTGATCATGGACCTGGGTACACCTTCAGACCCCCTATCAGGAAGCGTAGGCCCAATCCTCTCAATTCTCTCAGAGCTAGGGACTTGGGAAAACTTTAGATCCTTCTTTGGGTTTTTGTTTTTTTGTTTATTTCCCGAGGCTTATTCCCAAATCCTCCTTTAAGGAGGGAGGGACTTCCAGCCCCCAGCGGCAAAGAATCAATCCTCTTCAATTCCCAAAGATTCACCTTTGGGTTGTCTTTTACAAAATTGGGGAAAATTTAGTTTGTCTAAAGAACTTAAAAAGAAAAGGCTGGTGTTCTTTTGCAACACTGTCTGACCTCAGTATCAGCTGGAAAATTACAAGGCATGGCCCATTTTGGGGACATTTCAGCAACTCTGTCAGAGTTAGAACAATACTGTAGCAGAGAAGGAAGATGGGTGGAGTTCCCTACATAATGACTTTTGTTGAACTTTCTTGGGACCCCATTCTCAGAAAAGATTGTAGGATGCTCAGAGCTAGAGCCGCCCCACAAATAGGGAATGGGGATCAACCCGACTTTTTGGATGACCCTCTTATGGCTCCCCATGCTAGAGTAACCCCCTCTTCCCATCCTGTTAATACCACCTCCCCAACTCCTATCTCCACCTCATTCTCCCCTGGCCCCCCCTGTTTCCCATGCCCCCCCTTCCCTTTGTTTTATCTTCCCTTTTCCTCTAGCCCTTCATATCTTGCCTTGTTCACCTTCCATGTATCCTACCCTGCATTTCCTCCCCAGGTCCCTACTCCAGAGGCGACCCCCACTCAGGTTTTGGACAAGAGCCTTGCCTCGGCACCCCTCCCCAGGCCCTTTACCCTGGGGCAAGGACTGCCCCAGTCTCCGTGGTATCTCCTCCTCTGACCCCTCCCCCTCCTCCAGTACCGGCTGATTTTTCCCCTTGCCAGCCGGATCCCCTGGCTTTGCAGTCCAGTCCAGTTCAGCCAGCATTCCCCAGTCCCTCACTCACAAGAAGTGGGACTTCCTATCTCCCCTAAGCCTCTAGACCTCTTCACACAGACTCCTCATAGAATGATATAATTAAAGGGCAGCTGAGCAAGATTCCATTGCCCCTTGAAGTATGATGTACTAGATCGGGTACTAGACTTGGATTCAGGAAGATCTCAATTCAAGTTCCATCTCTAACATTTACTGTGTGACCTTGGAAGAGTCATTTAACCTGTCTGTGCCTCAGTTTTCTCATCTATACAAATGTAAGTAAATATGTATACATACATGTATATATATATATATATATATATGTACTTAATGGTTTCTAAGATCCTTTTCAGAAATCTATGATCCTATGCTTTTATGAGTATCTGTAGTCTCTGTGGAAGAGGTTATTGAAGCTGGTTATATAAAAATAAGGTGAATATATTGTAGCTAAGGAGGTGGGATACTAGTAGTTGGGAGATCAGGAAAGGCACAGGGTAGAAGGTGGTGCTTGAAGTGCATCTTGAGGGAAATAAAGGATTCTGTCAATTGGAAGTGAAGAGAAGAGGAAGTACATTCTAGTTATGGGGGATAGCCATTGCAATGACACAGAGATAGGAAATGCATCTATCTGAAGTTTGGATTCTAAACTCATTCCACAATCCAGGCCAGCAAAAGTATAAACAAATACAAACAATGCACCTGATAGAATTGAAGGTCAGTTTTGCTGAATGGGGGATGGGGGGAGATAGTTGTTAATCATGAGGCTGAAAAGATAGATTGGGGCCAAGTTATAAAGGGCTTTACATGCCAAACTGAGGGGCTTATATTTTATAAAGAGTCACTACAATTTATTGAGTAGGAGAATCACATAGACAGCTCTGTGCATAAAGAAAATCAGCTTGACAGCTATGTAGAAGATTATATTTGAATGGGAGAAAGATTTGAGGCTAATTAAGAGACCATTGCAATAATCCATGCGAGAAATGATGAGAGCCTGAACTAAAAGGGTAGTGATGCAAGTAGAGATCTCTTGGTCAGATAGAAGAGATAAAAATGGAAACTGTTGGAGGGGCAGTGTGACGGTCATGCACTGTTGGTAAACTGTGAATTGGTCCAACAATTTCAGAAAGTAAAGTGGAATTATACCCCAAAATCAATAAACTGAATATAATGCCCACCACTATTACTTGGGCAGGTTGTGCAGTTTTCATAAAGAATAGCCCTTTGGAAGGAGACATAATTCCTAACTGGAAAGAGAATGCTGAGCCAAGACTATATGTACCTGCATGAATAAAGAAGGGATTTCTTGAAATGACTGGAGGACTTCAAAAAGATAAATTTAAGGATACAAGGCACAATTTTTGAATGACTAACAGCAGCCCTTAGAGCTACAGACATGTAGGAGAAATTGGCCCCCCATTATACCCCTAGACTTCCAGGGTCTACAACTAAGAGCAGACTTCCCTTTAGTGGGATTGTTCCCTCTCCTAGTCTGAGCTGGAATATTATCTCATTCCCAGACAAAAAGCCCATTTACTGTTATGTTTTCTTTGATCTGTTCTAATATATAAAACTTCCCCATCTGTTTACTGTTTGCTTGAATAAATGTTTTTACTCACTGTTCACAGCATTTATCCTGGGCCCCTAAAATATTGTTCTAGTATGAGCCATGCCTCCCTACTGACTTGTGTTTTGACTTCTCTGAAGATGGAGAGACTGCACAAATTCACAATCTTAACTCTCAGATGAGAGAGAAGCTAAAGGAATATTGTCATCTGGTGATGATTTAAACCCATAAGGACACTAAAATAAATAAACAAAAATATGATGCACAAGTTTACTATCAAGACCTTCAACAAGGCGATAGGGCACAGCTGAGAAATCTTGGAGCTCATGATATGTATAATGTAGTGTGTTGATAGAAAGCTACTCTATACTTAATAGTGGAGGAACTAGGCATTATGCCTGTTCAGTAAATGGTCCCAGAGACTAGTTGGCACTAGGCCCTGCAAAGTCTATCCACCACAATCACTTACTGGTAATAGGTGAATTGAACTCCCTGATGAGCAGATTGATCTGGAAGCAGAGGTAAAAAGGTAGTTACCTTCCTCCCCACAAGTCACCATCATGAAATCCCCCCAAAAAGGGAAAGTATCTCTAACATGTGGCAGGAATGAGACTTTTCCCCACTCTTAAAGGAAAAACTAGGAAGCCAATTTTTTTTCATGGTTTATTATTTTAATAAAAAATACAACAGTATCACAGGTCATATGAAACTATACACGATGACATTTTCACTGCATAGTAACAAACACTGATGCACACTTGAATTCAAAAACGGATTATCTGTAACCCTTTAAAATGCAGTCTGTTTAAAGGTTTAAACAAGTCATAAAATAAAGGATTTTTCAAATAAATTAATAACATTAAGAATAAGCAAGATGTATCTGTGATCAGTTTTTCCAAGATGGTCATTTCTTAAAGATGTTAAAATTTATTTATTTTGTAGCTGCCTTGTCTTCAACTGATTCAGGGTAAAATGTCTGAAACGTTCCCTATTTGATGAATCCCATTAATATTCTCTCTTGTCCCTTTTCCAAAAGATTTTTATTAAAAAGTAGCAATTTGGGGCCCAGAGGGGCTGTTTGAACAATCCCCAATCCCTGTCCTTGCTAAAACTCACAGAAGACGTCCACCATTTTCCAAGGTATTTTTGGGCCAATCAAAAGCTCAGGTTATCTTCTAAACCCAGCCACAGCTGTGCTTTGGGACAAGCGCTCTTATGAAAACAGTAGCTAAAGATGAAGCTAAAACAACCCTCTGAAAGCTTCCCCACAAATTTTTTTTTTTAAGTCAGGCAATCGGGGTTAAGTGACTTGCCCAAGGTCACACAGCTAGTAAGTGTCAAGTGTCTGATCTGAGGCCGGATTTGAACTCAGGTCCTCCTGACTTCAGGGCCGCTGCTCTATCCACTGCGCCATCAAGCTGCCCCAAATGACTTGGATCTTAAAGGAAAAGAAAGCTTAAACTGAAGACTAAACTAGTTTTGATTCACTTTTTGTGTGTGTGTGTGGTGATTGGGGTTAAGTGACTTGCCTAGGGTCACACAGCTAGTAACTCAGGGCCTCCTGACTCCAAGGCTTTATCCATCGCACCGCCTAACTGCTCCTTAATTCACTTTTAAAACCTCTGCCTTACGGCATTGAGGCAGGGAACAAAGAAGAAGACCACAAAAGTTAGGAACCGCCGCTACTCTGTGTCGTATGTTTCAGAGGGACCCTTCCTTTCCTCCTCCGTGTCATAACCCAGTATTTACTAAGTGCTCGCACCACGTCCCATCACTATACTAGGTGTGTTGACAGGTTATAAAGTTCTGATTAGACGTGATCCCTGCTGTCAAAGAGTATTACAACCTGGTCTCCTTGGGGCCTCATTCAACAAACAAACCATATGTTCAAAAGGGGCTTGATAATGGTGATGATCCAGCCAGCTCATAATAGCTACCACAACGCTCACCTTGCAGCAGATGGCCAATGCTTTTCATAGCCTAGCAGTTCGGGGTTGGGGGTGGGGGAGAGGATGCTGTTTCTTTAAGAAATGACCTTGGCCTCTGTTGGTTTCCCAGTGATTACCTCTCTTGAGTTTCCACACGTTTTGCCTCGCCAGGAACACACCTATCTTCAGAGTGGAGCCAATATTCCTCAGCTGAACTTGAAGTTTGCAAGAAGCAGGAAAATCCCTATGCAGGAGGGGATAAAAGGTTCGTGCAAAAGACCTAGCTCATTTGTACATTTGTAAGTTACACCAAACTGAGCTACCTGAGTCTCATTTGAAAGAATTTCACCTCTGTGATTTCTCTTTCCTGAAGAAATTAACTAGATTGAAGGCTTTGGCACAAACAGCCTCTGCCACTGCACAGAGAGACAGAAAAGCTGACCAATCAAAGACCAGATCTTTATCTCTCGGTTCTGCCCGCCTCCCTCCCCCCAACTTCCTGGTGGCATTTTTTCTACAGCCAAAGTAGCTAACATGTTCACAGCCTCCCTTCTGACTCAGCCTCTTGGTATTTTACTATCATACACTCCTTACCCCCGGCTCCTTCCCAGCCTCCTATAAATATGCTCAGGTCTCCTCTGTCCTTAATTTAAAACCAGACAACTCTTCCCTTGCTCCTGCTATTCCGTCAAGCTATCGTCTTATTGCTTTTCTCCCCAGTTGCCAGTTCCTTACTCCGTTTCTTCCCTCGTGCCCACCTCCCTTCTTAATTCATTGCAATCTGGCTTCAAAGCCCACTTCTGGACAAAATGCTATGCAATTAGAGGACCAGGGTTCAAATCTATCTCTGTTGCTTGACCTTGGAAAAATCATTTAACATCCCTTCTCACCATAAAACAATAATAATAGCTAGCATTTACACACTTCACGGCTTGTCAGATGGTTTACATATGTTATTTCGTTTGGTCCTCACAGCAGTCCTGTGAGGTGATTTCTGTACCCTTTTACAGATGAGGAAATTGAGATTGAAGAGGCTAAGAGGCCCACTTTCAGCTAGTAAGCACCTGAGGCAAGTTTGGAACTCAGGTCTCCCTGACTCCAAGCGTAGCATTTTATTGTATCACTTAAGACAACCTCTGATGTCCGTTCTAGAGCAAGATCCCTATGATAATTATCTCTCCAAAGCTACAAATCTCTTAACTGTTCAAGCACAATTTTTAACTCTGTTGACAACACCTCCTTTTGAATAATCTCTCCTCTCTGGGTTTTCATGACTCTGCTCTTGTTTTCCTCCTAAGTTTGCCTGCTCCTCTTTTTCTCATCATCCTTCCATTCACTAAGTGTAAATATCTGCCCTGGGTTCTTGTCTTTCTCCCTTGGTGATCTCTTTACCTTCCATGGGTCTAATTCTCCTCTCTATGCAAAAGACTCTTTAATCTAAACATCCAGTCCTTATTTCTTTCCTCAAGTCCTGAACTTCAGTGGTGCCTGCATTGCCAACTGTCTGCTGGACATCTCCACTTGGATGTGCTGTAGACCTCTCAAATTCAACAGAGCCGGTGGAGCTCTTAACAATAAAATGAAAATGAATGTTATGTGATTTCAAAGAACAAAGGCTATGGAAGAAAGATAAACACACCTCCCTCCTTTTTTTTTTTTTCTTAGAAAAATAGAGGCCTGCAGGTCACTAGACTATCACATATGCTCTCACATGTGGTTGTTGGGTCAGTTGGTTTTTCTGATATCTCTCTTACAAGGAAAAACTGGCAAGGTGGGGAAGGGGTATATTCAGGAAAAAAATTATGTAAAAACAAAGGACTTCAGTACAAAATTTTAGTGGGGACTTAATTCCCCCAAAATCTCCCTCTTCTCCAAATTTCCCCAAGTCTGTTGAATGCACTCCATCCTTCCATTCCCCCAGGTTTGTCATCTTGAAATCATTCTTTCATTCTTTGCATTCCCTCTCACACATACCCCATATAATTAATTGCCAAATTTTATAAATTCCATCTCCAAAATATCTCTCATATCTATCTCCATCTCTCTACTTAATGGAGTTTCTGCTCTTGGTTCAGGCCCTCATCATCTATCGTCTGTACTACTGAAATGGCCTCAGAGCTGGTTGCCCCCCTTCTAGTCTCTTCCATTTACAATCCACCCTTCACACAGGTGTCAACTATATATTCCAAAAACACAGATCTGACTTTGTCATTCTCTACCCCAAAATTCTTAAGTAGTTCCCTTTGAAAATTGCCTCTGAAATAAAACATAAGCTCCAGCCTAGCTTGTAAGCCCTCCACAATATGGCTCCCACTCATCTTTCGAATTACTCTCTTCACATATTCTCTATTCCGGTCAAACTGGCTTACTACACAGTATATATCTCCCAATTCATTCTTTTGTTCATAGAGGTGGGTCTCCAAGTATAAAATATATTTCTGCCTTGACTCCACCTCACAGAATTCAAATCGCAACTCGGGTGCTCCCTCCTATGTGACACCATTCACTATCCCCTCAACCCACTGAGTTGTTATTACCTTCTCCTTCTTGAAATTACTTATAATTATTTTGCCTATTCTTTGTATTAATTTGTACACATTTCATCCCTTCAGGCATACATATGTTTCTTTAGGGCAGAGAGTGGTTTTACATTTGTCTTCTTATCCCTAGCACTTAGCACAGTGCCTTCCACATAGTAAGCATTTGATAAATATTTGCTGAATGTTTTAATTGAGTTGCTTAATACAGTATCCATTTCTTCCTTTGTCAATCAATGAATCTACAAATGCTTAATGAACACTTCAGCCCTCTACTATCTCCCACATATAAGGCACTATGCCAGGCATTGGGGGAACAGAGATGGAATAAGATTTCAATCCCATCTTCAAGGATCCCTAGGAGTGATACAGAAGCAGAACACTGTAAGTGCAGGGAGAAGTGCTAGGAGAAATTTGGAGAGGGACAGATTGCTTTCACCTGGAGGGAAAGGAGGGCTCATGGAGAAGAAGCTGTCATTTGTAGAGCAATTTTCCCACAATGCCTCTGTTTGATGGGTAGTACAAGTATTATTATCACCCATTGCTTTTATTAAGAAATAGCCACATGTCAGTGGTCATAGACCTAGGAAATGTACAGACCAGAATGCAAATGTAGGTCTCCCCCAACTCCAAATTCTTTCTCCCAAACATAGACACCCCATTGAGCCTCCAAAGGGGAGGGAGAATGGTCTAGGTAGCTGAAAGAGCACTGGCCCATGAGTCATAAGACCTGAATTCAAATTTCATCTCTGATACTTCACTAACTTCAGTTAGGTAGAGTAGTGGGTAAAGGGTTGGACTTAGGGTCAGGAATACCTGAGTTCTAATCCTGTCTCAGACACTTATTAGATGTTTAAGTATGAACAAGTCAACTAACTTTCCTGAGATTCACTATTCTCAGCTGTAAAATGGGGATAATAATAGCACTTACCACCAGGATTGTTATTATAAGGATTAAATTAAATAAGACATGTAAAATACTTGGTATTCTCATGCCTGCAATATTCTTTCCTTATCTTTGCCTCTTAGCTTCTGGACTCAACTCACCTTCTTCAGGAAGCTATTCCAGATACTACTTAATTCTAGGGCCTTCCCTTTTAATTATTTTTCCATTTTTATTATAAATTGCATAACAATTTATAATATAATTGCATATAACTTGATTGTACATTATTATTTGTAGATTGTCTTTCAAATTAGACTGTGAACTCCTTGAGAGTAAAGTCTGTCTTTTACCTTTCATTCATGCTTAGCGTAGTGTCTAGTACATATCAGGTGCATAATAAATGTTTGCTGACTGATTGAAAAGTACAATATAAGTGTAATAACCTGTGTGACCTTGGGCAAGTCATTTAACTTCCTTGGGTTTCAGATTTCCTCATCTGTAAAATGAAGAGGTTGAACTAACTGGCCTCTGAAGTCTCATCTAATTCTAAATCTATGATGTTTGAAGAAAGAGGATATTAACAGGTAGAAAGGGATGAATTTAGGCATAAAGAATGGGATAAGCGAAGCCCAGTAATGTAAGGAGGCAGGAAAAGAATGGGAGAGGCTGAGAACTAGATTCTGTGAGGGATACCAAAGAGGAGAAATATGACTGAAACAACTAGTGAATAAGAGAAGACAATATTTGCACATTTAGCAAATAGTGGTTGAGCATCAACTGTAGCCTGAGTGTTCTAGGAAATACAGAGATGAACAAGGCAAAGCTCCTATCCCCCAAGGAACTTGACCATAGCACACCAGCCCCCCCCCTTTTTTTTGGCACATGTTTGTACACTATCTCTTGGAAGTCTGTCCAAGTTCATTTTCATGGTTTCCAGTTGCCAAGATCTTAGTTAGTTTGTTTGTTTTGTATGTTAAGCTTCAAGCCAGCTTTTATACTCTCCTCTTTCACCCTCATCAAGAAACTTCTTAATTTCTCTTCACTTTCTGCCATCAGAGTGGTATCATCTGCGTATCTGAGATTGTTGATATTTCTTCAGGCAACCTTAATTCTGGCTTTTGATTCATCCAGCCTGGCATTTCATATGATGCACCCACATATAGGTTAAATAAATAAAGTGACAATATACAGCCCTGTCATATAAACTAATCAGTTATTCATGTTCAGTTCTCAGTTGCTTCGTGGACTAAATACAGGTTCTTCAGGAGACATATAAGATGATGTGGTTCTCCCATCTCTGTGAGGATTTGTTGCATTTTGTTGTGATCCACACAGTTAAAGGCTTTAGCATAGTCAATGAAGAAGAAGGAGATGTTCTCCTGGAACTTCCTCTCTTTCTCCATAATGCAGTGAATGTTGGCAATTTGGTTTCTAGTTCCTCTGCCTCTGAAAACCAGCCTGCTCTTCTGGTAATTCTCAGTTCAAATATTGTTGAAGCCTAGCTTGCAGGATCTTAAGCATAGCCTTGCTGACCTGTGAAATGAGAGCAATTGTTTGGTAATTCAAACATTCTTAGGCATTGTCCTTCTTTAGGATTGGTACATAAATTGTTCTTTTCTGATCCAAGTGGTCACTGTTGATTTTTCCAAATTTGCTGGCATATTGGGTACAGCACTTTAACAGCATCTTCTTTTAGAATTTTAAATACCTCAGCTAGAATTCCAACACCTCCACTTGCCTTATTGTTAGCAATGCATCCTAACACCCACTTGACTTCATTCTCCAAGATGTGTGGCTCTAGATCAGTAAACACACCATAGTGGTTATTGGTAATGTTAAGATCTTTCTTGTACAGTTCTGTGTATTCTTGCCACCTCTTCTTAATCTCTTCTACTTCTGTTAAGTCTCTACCATTTTTGTCTTTTATCATGCCCATTTTTGTATGAAACAATCCCTTGATATTTCTAATTTTTTAAAAGAGATCTCTTGTCTTTCCTATTCTATTATTTTCTTCTATTTCTTTGCATTGCTCATTTAAGAAAATCTTCTTATCTCTCCCTGCTATTCTTTGGAACTCTGCATTTAGTTATTTATATCTTTCCCTTTCTCCTTTCCCTTTCATTTTCCTTCTTTCCTCACCTATTTGTAAAACCTCATCAGACAGCCATTTTGTCTTCTTGCTCTTCTTTTTCTTTGGAATGTTTTTTGTTCCTGCCTTGATATTGTAATCCTCTATCCATAGTTCTCCTGGGCAAGTCACTTAATCCAGTTTGCCTCAGTTTCCTCATCTGTAAAATGAGCTGAAGAAGGAAATGGCAACCACTCCAGTATCTTTGCCAAGGAAAACCCAGAGAGTCAAATACAATTGGAAAAACAACAACAACAAAAAAAACAATTGAACAACCTCCTGACTCTAGTTCCAGCACTCTATCCACTTGAGCCACTGAGCTGCCCCTAGGAGACAACATGCCAAGAATTACATACAAACAAGCTATATACAGGATAAATGGGAAGCAATCACCATAGGGAATTCACTGGCATTAAAAGAGATTGGGAAATGCTTCCTGCAGAAGGGGGATTTTAGCTAGGATTTGAAGGACAACAAGGAATCCAGAAGGTGACATCCCTGCCTTACACTACTGCACCTCGACCCCCAAACCTCTTCAGTCCAGTGGTACTTGCTTCCTTGCTGTTCTCCAACAAGGTACTACATCTCCGTCCCTGGATTCAGCATTGGTTGATGATCTATTAAGAACACTATGAAAGTGTTCAGCCCCTATCTCCAGGATCATGTCCTTATCGATGACCAGTGTGGCTCCATCAGCACTGAGTAGTTGAGTTGCCCATAAATAATCTTCAGGGCATTGTAGAAGCACTCTGAACTGTTGCTATCAGCATAAAACCGAATCTCACCTACCTTCTTGCTGAGCCAAGATCTACAAGGCAGGGGGTCCACTGGTCATACAAAAGCTGATTGAAATCTTCCAGGTTAGATGGCAAGAGGAGGTTATCCCTTAGGAGATCAAGGATGCCTCCACTGTGCATCTCTATTTTTAAAAAAAAAGGAACCTGGTTGTCCTGTGACAATTATTGGGGAGGGGTCCTCTCTCTTAGTCGTTGCTGGCAAGATTCTTACTAGAGTCCTCCTTAATTGGCTAGTCCTTCACTTGGAAGATGGTCATTTAAGTAAGAGCCAGTGTAGCTTCAAAAAGGGCTGAGGAATGGTTGACATGTTTTTTGCTGTCCACAAGAAGGGCCAGGAGCAGAACAGAGGTCTATACATAACATTCATCAACCTGACCAATGCCTCTGATACTGTCAGCTGTGAGGGCTTGTGGAAGATCATGGTGAAATTTTCTTGCCCAGAGAAATTCAGCAGTATTGTATGCCACTTTGGTGATGGTTTGCTTGCACAGGTTCTGGAAAAAGGATGATGCTCTCATGCTTTCTCAGTCACCAATGGAGTGAAGCAGGGCTGTGTGCTTGCTCCCATGCTTTTTAGCGTGCTGTTTTCAGCAATGTTGTCAGAAAAAGATAAAAACAGCATCAAGGTCAACTTCCATACTATAAACTATTTAACTTGAAAAAGCTACAAGCCAAGACCAAAATGTAGGGAGAGTTGGTGCATGACTTTTTGTTCACAGACGATCTTGCATTCAATACAGCCTCTAAGCCTGAGATGCAACAGAGATCAATTCTCTGCTGCTTGTGTTAATTTTGGCCTGACAATAAACACCAAGAAAACAGAGGTTCTCTACCAGCCAGCACCACACCATCCATATGTGGAAACTTTAGTTATAGCAAATGGTGAAATTCTGAATTCTGTGGATATGTTCACTTACCTTGGCAGTATACTTTTCAGGGATGTACACATAGTTGATGAGGTTGATGCACGCATTGCCAGAGCTAGCTCAGCATTTGAGACGCCCTGAAAGAAAGTGTGGGAGAGAAGAAGTATTAGGCTGCATACCTGAAGGTCTTCAGAGCTGTTGTGGTGACTTCATTGTTGTATGCCTATGAAACTTGGACCATCTACCAGTGCCATGACAGAAAATCAAAGATGATTTGAATTGTCTTAGGAAGATTCTGAAGATCATTTGGCAAGATAAGGTACCAGACACTGAGGTCCTCTCTTGAGCTAAACTGCCATACATTCAAACTACTACAGAGAGCACAACTCCAATAGGCTGGCCACTTAGCCCAAATCCCAAATATAAGTTTACCTAAAAGACTATTTTATGGAGAACCCAAACAAGTCAAGTGCTCACAGAGGTCAGAAAAAGGGGTACAAGGACACTCTCAAGGTCTCTCTGAAGAATTTTAGTATCTATTATGGAACTTGGAAAGCACTGGTACAGTACTGCCCAGCATGGCACACCTGCATCAAAGAAGGCACTGTGCTCTATGAGCAAAGCAGAAATGCAGTAGCTTAAAAGAAACATAAGATGTACAAATCTAGATACATTTCCATCCCAAATGTTCACATGGCCTATTTGTGCCTGACCTATGGTAACAACCTTTCCAGCTTGTATTGGTCTGATCAACCACAGCTGAACACACTGTACCTTGACCCTAACATGGTGATGTCATTGGTCCTCTTCAAGTACAAAGGACAAATGAAAACATATCTCTGTCTCTGTGTATTTTTTTCTCGCTATCTCCCACGCCTGGAATATTCTCCCTCCTCATCTCCATTGTCTATTTGCTAAGTATTTGTAAATGCTTTTACTTTCTCCTTAATTGTTCTTGAATATGTTGCTTTTTCAACCTCCTCTTTCAAATAGAATCTAAGCCAGTATCCATGTACAGAGATAGTTCAAATTTTCTTCAATTTCTCCCAAATTCCCCCTCTCTAAATTCAATCTCAGATTTTATTTCACTAGTCCAAACCCCTCCAAGTGACCTACACAACTTTTTTCTCTTTCTTATTTAGCTTAGGTCCTTCTCTCGTTTACTGCTCCTCCCACAACCTTTTCTCCCCACAGAAGCAAAAGTAGAATTGTGTATGTGCTAAATTGGGTGGTCAGTTCTCTCAGATTTTGGAGAAGGGAGAGGTCTGTGTGGGACAGAATAGTCAAGAGAGGCTTCATGGTGTAAGTGAGAGAAGTTGGACTTTAAAGGATGGGTACAGTTTGAATAAATGAAAGAAAGAAGAAAAGCTAGAAGGTATTCTGAGCGAAGGAACAGCATGAACTAAGGCAGGGCTTCTTAAACTTTCCATTCTCGACCCCTTTTTGCCCAAAAATTTTTTATGTGACCCCACGTATATAGGTATATAAAATAGGTATACAAATCAAACGTTTACTGATAATAAATCACAAAGAAATTTATTTCAAAACAATTCTTTGGTATATATATAATTCACCATTTATTAAAGATGAAAACAAATTTACACACTAATGAGATGAATGTTTTTGTTTATTTTTACTTAAAGAATTAAATCTTGGTGGAATATTTGATACTGCAGGGCACAGAGCATCTTAAACATTTTTCAGAGTTGATCAATATTTTAATTTTATAATTGATAATGCTGAGAATGCTGCTTCGCATAAATATGTACTACAAAATGGCAGAAGTATGTTTAAGGCCATTTCAGAAACTGTTGGAAATTCTGTCCTAATCCCAAGCCAAAATTCGTTTAATGATTTTCTAGGAAACTAAAGTTTTAAACCTGTGTCTCTTGATAATTTGGCAAATTCCTCTTCAACTTTTAATGGCAGATGACTGACATTTTTTATTTCAATTGAGTATAGTTTATGAACCCAACTTAGTTTTTTAGAATCAAAATTTGAAGGGAAGTATTTCTGAAGCTGTGTCTCCAAGCACTTCAGATGATCAATTATAACTCTTAGAATTAAATCTCTGGGAAGGTTATTTTGAATTATAAAATCATTTATAGCTGTAACATTTCTAAAGAACTATTTTCTACCCTACTCTTCCATATGTTAACTTTTTAGTAAAACTTTCAATTTTATCTTTCAACATAAATGTGTTGCAATTTTTCCTTGAAGCTACATGTTTAAATCACTGAGATTTTTAAAAAAATATCTGACAAATAACAGTTTTGAAAGCCATAAGTCATTATGAAAAAAAATAAACAAAATCAGATTTCTGCTCAGTCAAGAATATAACAGCTTCATCTTTCAGTTTCAATAATCTGTTTAAACTTCACCTCTTGAGAGCCACCTCACTTCTGCATGTAGTAATAATCTTTTGTAATCAGAGTCCAAGTCTTTCCAAAGGTTTGAAACAAATGACTGTTAAGGGCATGGCTTTTAATGAAGTTAATGATTTTGATAGCATTGCAAAGCACAAATCTACTATCTGGTAATACTTTTTTGGCTATATGTACCTCCTGATGGATTATGCAGCAAGTAAAAGTGATATGTTCATTGCCACCAGCTTTAACTTTGGTACAAATACAACATTCTTGCCCATCATTGCTCCAGCACTATCCGTACAGACTCCAATACAATGTTTCTACTGTAAACCTTCATTTGTGAAAAATTCATTGACTTTAAGATATGTATCTTCCCCTCTTATGTGCCCTTCCAAAGGGCAACATAACAATAATTCCTCACGTATGCTTCCTTCATAAATATGTTTTACATAAAGTAACATCTGCTCCGTGTTAGAAATAACAGTTGTTCTATCTAACTGAATTTCAATTTTTGGGCTGCCCTTAAGCCTGGTAATAAGCTGCTGGAATTGGTCATTACTAATTTCAGAAATTCTTTTGGATACACTATCATTTGATAAAGGAATTTCAGGAATTTCATCCCCACACTTTTTCCCATGAACTATTTCTGACATTTTAATAGCAGCAGGTGACACAAGATCTTCTCCTATAGCATAGGGTTTTTAGTTTTTGCAATTAAATAAGAAGTTTCATAAAATGCAAGTAAACACTTTTCATTGACAGGAACAAATTTCTCAAAACATTGTTTTTCTTTATTTGAAGATTTTAAAAGTTATTCAAAATATTCCTTTGGTTTATTGCAGTACACTGCATGCTTGGCATTAAGATGTCATTTTAGTTTGACTGGTTTCATGCTCTCTGAAGCCAAAACTTCATTACAAATTAAGCAAAGAGGTTTTTCCACGCCATCATCATTATTAGAAGTAAATTCATATTGCAAAAATGATTTGACATATTTTCTTTTTCATGTCAATTTAGGTGTACTACAACCTGGTAGCAAAGGCTCTGCCTCATTGTCATCAGTATTTTTACCTCTTCTGTCTAAATTTAACCACTTATCCATAACCAAAAAAAAATATTTTTGTCTTAAAATATAAATAAATATTGCTAATAATTTCTCAAATAAATACTAGTTTTAGTTTATGAAATTACATTTGTGCTTAATTTTTAAAAATTGATGTTCACACTTATATACATATACAGAGGTGATGGTAGAGAAATATTATGAAAGGGCTTCTGTCTTGCTTCTATTAAACACTTATGTTTCTGTAAAAGAAGGAGATAATAGTAATTTTAAAAATTAAACATTCTAACACAATACAATCCAAAGATATACTAATTTGATACTTACATGCTGAGGAATGATGGTGGGAAAATATTAAAAGTCTTCATTTTCAATAATTAAACTATTATGTTTCTATAAGAACAGAAAACTTTGTATGGTAAAAACACTGCTATTCAAAATATACAATAATCTAGAATCTGGGCTGAGATGTTTCTGTCAGCATTTGATGGCATTGCATGACATGACAGTAGTGCAAAGTGCACATGCCATATATTCAGAACCAAGACTGCAGTGAAATCACTCGATGCAACATAGGCAAGTGCTGCCAGAAACACCTCAGACTCATTCCACATTTGATTTTGAATTAATTTTTGGTCATTGCACATTCAGAAACCTTTTACTGTTGCCGAATTTTTGATCCCATATGGGGTTGTGACCCACAGTTTAAGAAGCACTGAAGGTACAGAAGTGGGAATAATTGTAAAAAGTACACCAGACAATTAGACCAGACTGGGAGAGAAAGTACAAGTTAACCATTACTGGCAAATGCAGCTGGATAAGCAAGGTAGGATCAGATCACAGAAAGCCTTGAAAACCAGGCTGAGGACTAGTAGAAGCCACTAAATATGAGTTTTTGAGTAGGGGATTAACATGATAAAAATAGTATTTTAGGAAGATTAATCTGGCATCAGTATGCAGGATAGACTAAGGACTAGATGTAAAGAATCTGCTTAGGAGACTATTGCAATAATTCAGAGATGTGATGAAATACTGGATTATGGAGATGGCAGTGGAAATGGGAACGAACTAATGGATATAAGACAAGGGTTCTTAACCTGTGATCTAGGAACCCCCAGGAATCCCTTGATAAATCTCAGGTGGTGAGTAAACTTGGATGGGAGAAAAATTACATCTTCATTTTTAGTAACCTCAAACTGAAATTTAGCATTTCTCTCAATAATTTTAAGACATTATTCTGAGATGCGGTCCATGGCAGTCAATATACTTCCAAAGGGGTCAGTCAGAGAGAGAGAGATTAAGAACCCCTGATACAAGAAAAGTTTGCAGAAAGGGATGAGGATGACTGACTGGACGTGAGTGATGAAGGAGAGGAATATTCTTTCCCTACCCCCAGTTCAGTTGATGTCAATCAATAAACATTTATTGAGCACTTACTATGTGTAGTGTCTGCACTGTGCTAAAGCATTGGAGATACAAATAGAGGGAAAAGACAGCCCCTGCCCTCAAGGAGCTCACAATCTAATGGGAGAGACAGTAAACAAACAAATATATACAAACTACACACAGTACAGGACAAATAGGAGATAATTCAGAGAAAGAAGGCATTAGAATTAAGAGGGGATGGAAAAAACTTCTTGTAGAAAATGGGATGGAAGCCAGGAGATCTGTAGTTGGCGTGGTGGAGGGAAACCATTCCAGTCATAGAGGGGAGTCAGAGAAAATACCAGTGTTGAGAGACTGAGTGTCTTGTTTGTGGAAGAGCATGGAGGTTAGTATGAGTGGACCAAAGAAGACCACACATCTGGAAGTGAAGACTGGAAAGGAAGGAGGGTGCTAACATAAGTGCTTTGAATGCCTAACGGAGGATTTTGTATTTGATAGGGAGCCACTGGAATTTACTGAGTACGGAGGTGACATAGTCAGACCTGCACTATAGGAAAATCAGGTGGCTAAATAGAGGGTGGAGTACAGTGAGGAGAAACTTGAGGCAAGTAGACCCACCAGCAGGCTATGGCAACAGTCAAGGAGTAAAGTGATGAGGGCCCACACCAGAACTGTATCAGTGTCAGAGGAGAAAAGGGGGCGTATTCAAAAGGTATTTTGAAGGGGAAATGGACAGGTCTTGCTTGGAAACACTTTGCGGGGGAGGGGAGGTAATGTAGTTTAAGATACTGAGGAGTTCGTGATGACTCCTAGGTTGCGAGCCTGAGGGACTAGGAGGATGGTATTCTCAATAGTAATAGGGAAGGTAGGATCATAGAAGAGGAGTGTTTAGAAGGGAAGGCAACGAGTTCAGTTTTGGACACGTTTGGTCTAAGATTCAATTAGACATCTAGTTTGAGATGTCTGAAAGGGTAGTGGGAGATTTGAGATTGGAGGTCAGCAAAGAAGTTGAGGCAGGATAGGTAGATTTGCCAGCATTACTAGCAAGTGATGGCAATTAAATCCAAGGGAAATGATAAAATCACCAAATGCAGTAGTATAGAACAAGGCTTCTTAAACTTTTCCAATGGAGAAAAGAAAAGGGCCCAGGACAGAGCCGTGTCGGGCACCAGGGGTTAGTGGGGGTGACCTGGATGATGATCCAGAAAAGTAGGCTGAGAATGAATGGCCAGATTGATAGGAAGAGAGAGCAGTGTCACTAAAACCTTGAGAAAAGAGTATCAAGAAGACGGTGATTGATAATGCCAATGGCTGCAGAGGGGTCTAGCAGAAGGAGGATTGAGAAGACGCCATTGGATTTGACAACTAAGAGAGTATTAGTAACTTTGGAGAGAGCAGTTTTAGTGGAATGATAAGGTCAGAAAACATTGTAAGAGGTTAAGAAGAGAATGAACAGAGAGAAAGTGGAGGCACCTATTGCAGACCACCTTTTCAAGAAGTTTAGCTACAAAGGGCAGATGAGGATATAGGATGAGATTTAGCAGGGATGGAAGGATCAAATGAAGGTGTTTTTGTTTTTTCCAGAATGGGAACACAGAGCATGTTTGTAAACATTATGGTCATAAGGAAGTAGAACCGGGAACCCGGTTTGTCTGGATGGACAGATGACAGACTGGGGGCGGGGGAGCTTTAAATACTTAAAGCCCTGGAGACAGCCAACAATTCGAGTCAGCACTTCTGGTGAGCAAAAGAAAGAGCTTGCAATCAGAAGTGACCCAACTCTACACCTCTTGGTGGTGAGAAAGACGAAATTTTCTCTTCTCATCACAAACTCTGTAGACTATGCCATCTAGCAACAGAACTTTCTTAAAAGAAGACTATGTGGGGCAGCTAGGTAGCGCAGTGGATAGAGCACCAGCCCTGAAGTCAAGAAGACCTGAGTTCAAATTCAGCCTCAGACCAAAACACTTGACACTAGCTGTGTGACCCTGGGTAAGTCACTTAACCCCAATTACCTTAAAAAAAAATGTGGCAATGAAAAAAGAGGCACGGTAAAGAGGCAACTAGGTAGTACAGTGGATAGTGCCCGACCTGAAATCAGAAAGACTCGAATTAAAATCCAACTTCAGACACTAGCTGTGTGACCCTGGGCAAACCACTTAACCTTGTTTGCCTTATTTTCCTCATCTGTAAAATGAACTAGCCGGAGAATGAAATGGCAAAACACTCCAGCATCTTTACTCAAGAAAACCTCCCAAAAATGGCTCACCAAGAGTCGGACACAACTGAACAGCTCTGGAGTAAGATCTCATTTTCAATCTACCCTATATTTGCTGTGTGACCTTTGAGAGATAATTTCCTTTTTCCGAGCCTCATTTTCATATACAATGAGGGGGCTTGGGCTAGATGATTTCTGAGGATTCTAAATCCTAAGAAGTGCTAGAGGAACAATGGGAAAAGAGAAAGTGGTGTGTTAAACAGGATAGGATTTGACTGTGATTTCACTGAGACTCCCAGGTGAGGAAACTCCCTCTACTAATGCAAGTTAATATCTTCTCTGCAATTTGTAAGCTTTGAAAGTGACTAGGGCCAGTCAGAATGTCCTAGATGGGACTTGAACCTAGAATTTCCTGCCTTCGAGGCCAGCTCTCTGTACAGTATGCTTCAGATTTTTTTTTAAAGCAACTATCGTTTTGTCAGTTAACTTCAACGTAAGTTTATTCTAGTGCGCTGGGGATCTTCCATAAAAGTAACTTGCCCAACCAGAGTACAGAGGAGGTGTGGCAGGTAAAGGGCGGGCAGAAAGTAAGGGAGCAGCAAACCCCGCCCCGCCGGCCCCAGCCGAAAGCAGGAAGCGGGGAGCAGTGGAGCTGAGTCCGGCTGTCATCATTGCGGAGAAAGCCCCTCCCCGCCTCGGTCCTAAGTCGCCAGGCCCCTGGCCACGGCTGCCTGGCGACCCGGGAGTATGGGGATTCTCCTCCCGGGGCCGCCGGGACTCCCGTGGCAGCTTGGGCTCCTGTTGCAGCTCCTGGTTGTGCTGTCCCCGGCCGGCTCGGCCCTGCGGCTCCTCGACACCCCGGAGCCAGTCTGCTCGCAGCCGGTGAGTCCGTGCGCCCCGCGCAGACAGCGAGGCGGGGGGCGGGGGGGGGGGGGCGCGAGGATGGACAGTCCGAGCTAGGGCAGCTGAGGGGGAGAGTCTGGGCTAGGTAGAGAGAAGCAGCACCAGGGGCCCCGGGAAAGGACGGTTTGGGGAAGGGAGTTTTGTGGCTGAGACGGGGCAAGAAGAGGAAGAAAACTCCCTAACGAGTCAACTGCCGGGACCAGAGGGAGTCTGGAAAGCGATCCTTCCGTGGAGTTGCACAATCCTAGGATTTAGAACTGAAAGAAGTCTTACAGACGGATCATCGAAACCAAGGGTTCTTAACCCGAGGTCTGCGAACTTCCAAGAGGTCTGAGGATAGATTTAGGGAGGAATGGGTGGGGGGGGGAATTACATCTTTTTAAAAATATAAGTAGTTTCCTTTGTAAGCCTGTGTATTTTATTTTCTACTTTTAAAAGCATCGTTCTATTAAAAGAGGCAGCTAGGTGGCTAAGTGGGTAAGAAAAGCTCAACTTGGAGTCTGGAAGACCTGAGTTCAAGGAAACATTTTCTAACTTAGTAGACCTTTTCGGTGGCCCTGAATTTTGACCTAACAAGTTGTGTAACCTTGGGTAAGCTGCTTAACCTCTTTGTCTGTTTCCTCATCTGTAAAGGGGGAATAATAATTGCACCTACCTCACAGGGTGTCGTGAAGACCAAAGGAGACAAGCAAATTGCAATCCTTAAAGTGCTATATAAATGTTGTTACTGTTATTGTAATTGTAATACAGGGTCCATAGGCTCATCAGACTTCCAGAGAGGTTTATAACATAAAAAAAGGTTAGGAACACCCCAAACCCAAAATTTTACAGATGAAGCAATTGAGGCCCAGAGAGAGAATGTGTGACTTGCCTGCCTTAGCAAAATTTACAGTCTAGTTGCTAAAATTATTGAAGTGCAACAAAGGGCCATTTCAACAGATATGCAGTTACAGTTTCACAGTATGGTGGATAAATGGAGCTCATTAATTCAATAGACATTTATTAAGCTCCTAATATGTGCAGGGTGTCTTTGAGAGCAAAGGGCTGCAGGGGAGTGCAAAGCCAAGTGGCAAGATAAAGTAAAAAGTGGAGGTTTTGTGAACTGACTGACAAATTGCATAACTGGGCAGGCAAATCTGTCTTTAAATTCCAGGGTCTTCCAAGGTCCACTTGGAAAGTGGAATTCTGATTCCTTACACATCAAACCCAGAAGTAGATGACCATTCTCTTGCTTGTGGTTGGCTCCTTGTGACCTTCAGTCTTTAAGGGAAAAGGGGGGAGGGAGGGAAATTGCCAAGGGCCAGCATCAGCTCAAATATCACTGAGGCACTTTGAGCCCACTGAGGTGTGACTTAGAAGTGATGACCCAGCTGTGGTTTTTAAAACCATTTTTGAGAGCTCTCCTGCCCACTGAATATCTCCAGCCCGCAGGTGGATCCCCTTCCTGCCCCTGACCCGCACCCTGTGGTATTAACATGGGGTGTTTGTTAAATCTAATGTGCCGAGCCTGCAGGAAATGTGACACACCTAAGTGTCAGTTAGTGGTCTGTACTTTGGAGAGTGTTCTTTTTTTAAAAAATAACATTGTTCAGCCTATTGCACCACATACATAATGAGGAATATCTCACAATTAGAGATGGGAGGGACTTCAAATATAATTTAGCCAATCCCCTTGTTTTATAGATAAGAAAACCGAAGCCCAGAGATAAAATCACGGTAAATGACAGAACTAGAACTGAAACTCAGGTCTTCTGATGCCAAGTCCAATACTCTTTTCACTGTTCTGTTTGGTGTCTGAGTCAGAAGATAGGAATTAAAATAATGGGAATTCTTCTTATCTGAGCTGGTAGATGATTTGCCAGCTGAGAAGCAAAAGGCATTGGTCATTTGGGAAAAGTTTGGGTGTTTTAAAGTAAAAATATGAAGGATTTGAAAAGATGCTTTTATAGGAACCTCTGTGATTAGCCAAAGCAAAGAAACATTTTCTAACTTAGTGGACCTTCTTGGTGGGTTCTAAGGCTTCCTTATGAAATCTACAGACTCAGCATTCATTTAACAAACATTCATTAAATACCTATAATACACAAACCACTAAACACAATGTGTGTCGTACAAGGTGTTGTGAGCGAAGCTGTTGATAGAGAACCTTATAATAGAATAAGGGAGAAAAGACATATACATGCATGGATGATGTATAGAGGAATATCAAGAGAGAAGAATACGTAAGGATCAGATCAGAAAGAACCTTAAATGGCAGACTAAAGAGTCTGGACTTTATTTAGTAGACAATAGGGAATGATAAGCAATTTTTGAACAGGGGAGTCACAATGGTGAGTGAGACCAGAGAGAAGTACTCATTAGTCAACTTTTAAGCTCTTCTAGACGCATTTCCCTGGGATACTTGTCAGGGAAAAGAAAAGGGTGAAGTCTGTCACCTATCTCACACCCCTCTGTGGCTAGATAATACAAGTGTAATTATCCCCCTTTCAAGTCAAAGTGGTTAGACTCAACTTGGTTATGTGATATACCTAAAGATACACAACTGAATAGTGCTAAAGCCAGGATACAAACTCAGCACTCCTAATTCCAGGTCCAGTGCTTCCTAAGCTTACATTTATCTGGCTCGGAAATGTTTTCCAGTGGTGGCGATGGTTTTGTATGGAACCATTCACATTCTCAAATCCAGCTGTTTTTACAGAATACTATGTTCAAGACAAAGTAGTTTGTAGCCGTGGAAGAAAATAGAGTTGGAGGTGTCATTCTCTGTGTTTTACGAATAAATCTCATCTGGTGATCAAACCCACATCTTTGGCCTTGCCAACACCGTGCTCTGACTAGGCTAACCATTAACCATTCATTAATGTAAACTGTGTAATATAAAACAATAGCTAACAAATAAAGGCAAATAAAACAAGGTTTTTTTTTTCTCTCCTCTCCTTTAAATCTCTTCCGCCACAAGTTTTAAAAAATGCCTTGCCATTTGTTGATATGACTTCTTTTAATGTTGACCTTCTCTGAGGTAGGGTGATATGTGGTTTTTTCTGATGCTGCTATTCTTAAAGAATAGTCAGTTTGAGGCAGATGACCCAATTCTTTCATCACTATTCACTTATTTATTCAATGAACGTTTATCAAGTGTCTACTATGTACAGAGCATTATATTAGATGCTGAGGAAGAGTAACAAAATTATACCATTATTGATATACAGTATTAAACATGGAGGTGGGAAAACAAGGGTTGAAATCAAGAAACAGCAAGTAGTTCTGTTTGGCAGGAATAATATAAGATAAGACAAGGAAAGGCAGATTAGATTGGAGGCAGATTATAGAGAGGCAATTTGGTTAGAGGAGAGAATGTGTATGGGACCAGAGAGAGATTAGGCTAAAAAATAGGTAAGCAGTTTTGATCCTAGAGAACAGATGATGAAACACACCTCCCTCTTATCTGTGGAGAAGTGAGGGAGTGCAGATATAGAATATTTCCTACACTGTCAGGCTGTTGCTGTGTCCATTGATTTTGTTTATCTAAGTCTTCTTTATTTGAAGAGTGGGTTTAATGTGGAAAGGGGGTAAATAGAGAAATGATTGTTGCATAAATGCAACACACACTTACAAAACTTGAAAGAGAAAAAAAAATAAAGACTGTATAATCCAGATTGTGAGAGGCCTGGAATGCCGGGTAAGGAATTTGGTATTCATTCCTGGCCTGAGAGACTCATCTTCCTAGTCCTCTCTAGCAACTGCTACTGTTGGCCACTCTCCTGGTTACTATTTCCCTTCTGGGTTTTCTAAGGATTGATGTCTCCTGGTTCTCTGATTTACTGATTCATCATCTGAGTCACACTCACTACTTGTGGGGTGTCCCTCAAGGCTCTGTCCTTGGGCCCTCTTCTCTCTATCCTCTTTCACTCGGTGACTTTTTGACTTCCTTGTGTGCAGTTCCTGTCTCTATGCAGATAGCTTTGAGATCAGTATTCCCAGATCTTTATATCTAAGTCTCTCTTCTAAGCTCTCGTCCCGCATCACTAACTGCCTATTAGGCACATCCACCTGGATGTCCTGTAGGCATCTCAAATTCAACATGTCCAAAACAAAATTCAGTATCTTTCTCTCAAAACCCATGCATTTTGCAAGCTTCTCTATTGCTGTTAAGAGCACAACTGTCCTTCTAGACACCCAGGTTCACAACCTTGTGGTCAGCCTCAGATCCTAACTCCCATTCCATATATCCTAGCACTTGCCAAATCCGGTTGTTTCTATCTCCACAGTATCTCTCAAGTCCTCCACCTCCTCTCCATTCAGGCTGTACCACCTCAGGCAAACCCTCTTGGCCAGACTATTGCAATAGCTTCCTCATTGGTCTCCTTGCCTCAAGTCTCCCCTCTTTAGCATCTTCCACACAGTGGCCAAAGTAACTTCTCTAACATGCAGGGATCATGTCACACGGCCCACTCCACACTGCTTAACAAACTCCAGTGGTTCCCCAGTGCCAGTAGGTTCAAATACAACCTCCTTTGTTTGGCATTTAAAGCTTCTCAGAATCTGGTTGCTTCCTCTCTTTCCAGTCCTTGCACTCTGCTATCTAGATATACTGACTCACTCAATTCCACATAAAGGACACTCCATTTCCAAAGGGTTTTGTGAGCTTAAATGAGATAATTGGATGTAAAGCACTTTGAAAACCTTAAAGAGAGACATATCAGTTATTATTATTATTAATTATCATCATCATCCTGTCACCAGGCTTCTAGTCTGGTGATGACCATTCTCTGAGCCTTCTAATGCACTCCTGCTGAGTTCAAGCAATGTTTATAGAGCAACACAGGTAAATGGTTTAACAACCAGCCCTCGGTGGGAGGGGGAAGAATCTATGCACACACACTTGTAAGTTAAATCTGCCTTATTAACACTTCCTTAAGTCTAATCAATCAATAAAACAAAAATCAAGTTTTAATTTATAGTGAGTACTGATTTCTTTTATTTTTTTCTTTTTTTTTATTTTTAGGTAATTGGGGTTAAGTACCTTGCCCACAGGGTCACACAGCTAGTAAGTGTCAAGTGTTTGGTCTGAGGTTAGATTTGAACTCAGATTCTCCTGACTTCAGGGCTGGTGCTCTAACCATTGCGCCACCTAGCTGTCCCTGCAAGTACAGATTTCTAAGATATAAATGCTCACACTGAAAATTTAACAGCTTAGAGCTGGGTCCAGCACACCTCTGTCTCTTATCTCCATGCCTTTATGCTTGCTGTTCCCTATCCCTGGAATACACTCCCTTCCCATCTGGTTTCCTTCAAGATGTAGCTAAAGTAACAATGTCTATTTGAAGCCTTTTTAAAATTTGATTTCCTTCCCTCAGATTCTTGTCCCCTCACCTCCCATCTAGTATTTTGTATACAATATGTCCTATATTTTGTGTATACATGTTAACTTCTCCATAAAATGTAAGTTCTTAGAGGATAAGGACTGTTTCACTTTTTTCTCTATATCTCTAGCATTTAGCAAAGTGTCTTAATAAATACTTGTTGATTGATTGGTAACCACACTGAAATAGTGACGTGTCTCTGGCCATTTGTCTTGCTTCAGTTGCCATACCTGTCCCCCTCATTGTCTTAGACACTATGCAAAGAAGACTAGTAGGTAATGCAGCCAGAGCTGAGAGAGAAATTTCATTCAGGGAATCAAGAAGGGGGGGAAATCTCAAAAGCACTACAATTTTTTAGCTATAATTAACTTCTTGTTTTTCCCACAGGGGCTAAACTGTATTGTCAAGAAAAGTAAGTCATTCTTTTCTTTTATTTCCTTTTGGTTTATTAATAAAATGATAATCACTTGCTGAGTTCTGGCAGCAGCACTTTGGCTTTCAGGCTTACATACGGATTACAGTTAACACTAGAGAGTATCCTCAAGCTGGTACAAGTATGCCTTACTTTAAGAATGCCTCCTATGCCAGTATGAACTTCACAAACAGATTACAATTATTATTAGCTTAAAAAAATTCGCCAAGTCTCTTTTAAAGAGCTACTGCCCAAGTGAATTTAAAAGATTCAATTTAAATTCATTTATTAAAATCAATTCTTATGTGAAGTATACCTATGATTTTGCTTGTTTTGTTTGGAACTAGGGAGAAAGAACTTTTCTGGAAAGAGTTCAGGGATTTTGTACCATCAAAGCTCTTAAAGGAACTTTGTCTCTCCCTGGTCTAATCTATTCACAGCTTCCCAATTGGTATGCCCAAAGTACAGGTCTGACTCTGTTGGTCCCCTGCTAAAGAAGCTCTAGTAGCTCTAGGACCAAATAATAACCTTCTCTGTTTGGTACTTAAAGCCCTTCCCTGACTCCAAACTACCTTTCCACCCATATTACATGCTAATCTCCAGGTTCTCAGAGCTCTGTGGTCAGGCCAAACTGGTCTTCTCACTGTTCTTCCCATACAACATTCTAGTTCTCATCTTTCCCAACTCCATGCTTTTACATGGGCAACACACACTCCTCCACCCCTCCCTTAATCTCAGACCCTTAGGATATGCTGGACTTGAAGTCAGAAAGGCCTGAGTTTGAATCCTGCCTCAGACACTTAAAGTTTGAAACCCCGAGTAAGTCACATAACCCCTCTCAGCTTCCAGATTTCTCATCTGTAAAATGGGGATAATAATAGCACCTGCCTCACAAGTGACTATGAAGATCAATGAGATATCCCACCTATTAGAATCTCTAGCTTCCTTCTACACAATTGCTCATCTTTCTCCCCGCCCCCAAATTACCTTGTATTTATTTTAAATATACTTCTGTGTGCATGTGTTGTTTCCCCCTCAATAGAATGTAAGCATCTTGAGGCCAGGGACTCTTTCATTTTTGTCTTTGAGAATTCACTACCCCACACACTTGTCCATTCCCTTTTGATTGTTAGTTCTGATTGTTAGGAATACTCCACCTCATATTAAGCCAAGTTTTGCCTCCCTATAACACCATCTTATTTTCTTATAGAATAAGTCAAGTAAACAACCAACATTTATTATGCTCTTACTATGTGCCAGGCACTGTGCTAAGTATTGAGAACACAAACACAAGCAGAAAGAAAGACAGTCCCTGGTCTCAAGGAGCATACTTTCAAATGGGAGTAGACAGCACATAAAAGGAAGCTGAAAGCCTGAGGCAGGGAAGCCACTTGGGAGGAAGAGATGAAGGTCTGTGGTTGTGGTGGGTCCAGGATGGTAGAAAAAGTCCAGAGAGCCAGGAGTGCAGCCTGGAGAGGAAAGAAGAAGACATGGCTATCCTGGCTATCCTACCTAAAATGGAAGTTTTGGGAGAAACCAGCCAACCCAAATGTAGAGGGTGCTTCCAGTGTAACTCATAGTGCAGGGATGGAGTCATCATCATCATCATCATTTTTATGTAGCAGCACTTAAAGTTTACAGAGCACTTTCTATAAATTATTTCATTTGAACTTCACAAGAACACCAGGACCGGCTGTTGTTTAAGTGACAACATTTATGATATGTTCTCCCCTCCTCAGGACCATTAAGTATTTTAAAACAGTGATCACATGGCCTGGAGCAGTCAGAAAAATCAGCTCCCAAACCAATTAGATTTAGGATCATAGATTTAGAGCTAGAAGAAAATGTAGAGGTCAGTCAGTACAATCCCTGAAGTTTACAATTAAGGAAACTGAGGTTTAGTGACTTCAGGGAAGTTGAGGTCACATAGATAGTAAGTGGCTGAGCCAATGCTCTGACTCCCATTTTGCTCACCCTGCCACAAATTTCTCTATTTCAGGCAATTTGGTCCTCCCTGCCTGCCCTCTTGCCAGGATACAAACAAAAGTTTAACTCTCATTGCAGGTACCTGCCTGGCTAAGAGTTGGCTCGACCCTCTCAACAGGACACCCTCTGGCCCAAGAGATGTCAACGTCTCCTTGGGCTTTGAACACAGCAAAAATGGATACCCGATTCCTGTGATGCACATTGAATGGAAAGTGCGAACAGATGGTAAACGAGGGGATGATAGTCAAAAACATTCCAAAGCCACACATTTTCATTCCTGAAATTAGAATTAGAATTTTGGCTTCTGGTTCTGGGTTCTGACTACTGAGTCATAGGATTATAGAATTAGAGCCAAAAGGGACCTCAAAGGCCATCTGGCCTGACCTCATTGTTTTCTAAATGAAAACTGAGGCCCAGAAGCAACTGCCCAAGGTCATACAGCTCATTAATTTTCAAGCTAAGAGTGGAACCCAGATCCTCTGATTCTCAATCCAGCATTATTTTCATTAAGTATTTATCTACATCTTTGTTCATTAGTAACACCGATTTATAAGTAAGTTCTTCAAAGCACTACTATATGAGAAGCATTGTAACTAAGTGGATTCAAACCTGGCCAAGGCTTGGGTTCAAGATTCATATCTAATGCATACTGACTGTGCCCTGGGCAGGGCTTTTAATCTCTCAGTGCCCCTGAACAGCTCTCCAAGACATTGGTAGAAGTTTTCTTAGTGGAGTTCCCTATACCAATGAAATCACAGTTCTGGCCCCCTCCAAAACAACTATCGCACACATTCTACAATCCCCCCATGGAAGTGACACTAATACATTGACGCTTTGCTGAGCCAGCATGAAGTTCAGCCTTGGCAAATGGTCAATGGTTATTTCCCAAGAAGTCCCTGGCAAATAAATACCAAACATTTACCAACTACAAGTAGCCCATATTTTTGTTTTATTTTATTTGGCAAGGATGGTGGTGGAGAGATGTCTTCCCTTTCCCCTAAAAGAGAGGTAGGTCACTTTTAAGGATGTGTATCATGAGTCATCCCCCAGCTTAGGAAAGGTAGGGCTTATTATCTCGAACTAGCCACTGACTTAGAAGCAAGCACTCCCATCTTGCCAGAGAAAGCCCAAACTTTGTTGCTCAAATTATTTGCCTGCTCGGGGAGGTCCAAAGAGCTTCGGTTCAATGTAGTTTGTTTCTTTTGTTACTCTCTAGGGAATGAGGATTTAGAAAGCAGGAGGGATTGAAGCCCAAGTGTGAGCTGAAATAGTTAAACCGGAAATTAAAAGTTAAGTCAGACCGGCAGGATTCTCATAGCACTGACCAGGTGTTGTGAAGGGAGGTTGTCTGTGGAGGGAGGGGAGGTGTGGTGAGACAGAAGAAAAATGGTTTGTCCCTCTTCCTCCTTGTCTTTGGCAGGCAGCATCCTGTTTCTTCAGGGCGCTCAGATTTCAGTGCTACAAATGAGCACCAACGAGCACTTGTGTGTTGATTTTATGTTTCTGAACCAACTCGAGCAGCAGCTGGCACCGGATTTTAATAGGGTGAGAATTTAGTGTTGCATTTTCCTTGTGTATCCTGTGACCAAAAGATTTGTCTCTGTGTATTTTGAGTGGTGTTCATATTTTATTTTTTGAAGTAATGAGGAAAACTAATTTTAGGGGTAGTCCTTTCATCCTAATCAACACATTGGACTCAGGGAAGAAGAATAGCTAAATAATTTCTGTAGGAAGCCTGATTCTTGATTGACTAAAAGTAAGCCTGGTTATAAATTGGATGTATGACCTTGGGCCAGAACTCCTAGGTGACCCAAGCCCAAATCAATCAAGGACAGTGTGGGATAGGGAAGATGGGATTCTCATTGGAAGGCAACATAGCAGATTTGCCAGAATGTTGGTCCATAGTCAGGAAGACCTATCCAAAACAAAGACCTATAAAGCAACTTCAGCTGTCTCCATGGTCTAGGCTATCCAGAACCTAAAAGAAGGTTAAAAAAAAATGAATTCAATTATCCTGAGCTCACTTAGCACTGCTCCCCTAACTTCTCACATTGCAAGCTGTACTAGAAGAACCAACTATACAACCCAAGGATAAAACCCCACCACCCCATACCCATACCATACCCCACCCCATACCCCTTCCCTCTTCCCAGGTAACCCCTCCCCTTTCCAGTGCCATGGAAACTCCACCAGGCTACAAAAATTTGCTCTATCTACAACAAATAGCCTCAGAAGCAAAAGCCAACCAGAAGCTACAACCCAACAGCAACAGCACAACAAAGCTCCAAGCCAAAGAACTAAGGAATAGAGGAAGCTGGAGTGGACACCAGGACAGGACACCAACATCTTGTGTGAAGTTGGGGGTTGAGAACTGTGCAGCACTCTACCAGCACTGACCCAGAAGTCAGTTGGGGCAAAGACCTAGGCTTGTGAACCCTCAGTCTCCTCATCTATAAATGGGGATAACAGGAAGTATGTCACAGGTCTGTTGTGAGTACCAAATGAGATAATATATAAATGTTCTTTCTACCAATGAGGAGAATATTATGCAAATGCTCCAGGTTTGAAGTCAGGGTTACATATATAAAGTACTTTGCAAACCTTAAAGCACTATATAAGTAGTAGCTATTATTATTATTATCATTATCATTATTATTATTATTATTATTATATGGGGGTAGAGCACAAAGGAGCTAACACTTCTGGCGTAAAGAAGAGGATAGCTAAACTGAGTAGCTTAGAAAGTTTAAGTACTTCCCAACCTGGCAGTGGGTAGTTGTCTTTACCACACATATAAAATTACCTTTCTCTGGTGAATTATTTCTGAATTTGTACATTTTCTTTTCCCTTGTAAAAATAAGCTCTAGAAAACACACTGTTATGGTTTGGCATGTGTGGCAGGTAGATTAGGAGGGAAAGGGAAAGAGAAGGCTGCTGTCACTAGGCATTCAGTTATAGGAGCAGCAACAGAAGAGGGGAAGATAATCAGGAATCAGAAATGGCAGATCTCTCAACCTGGGGATCCAAGCAGGGTCGGGGACCTAGAAGAAAGAAACGAGCACATGTTAAGTGCCTCCTCTGTGTCAAGTATTATGCTAAGCACTTTAAAAAATAACATATTTGATCCCCCCCAACAACCCTAGGAAGTAATTGCTATAATTATCCCCATTTTACAATTGAGGAAACTGAGGCAGACAGGGGCTAAGTGACCTGCACAGGGTCATAGAGCTAGTAAGTGTCTGAGATGGGATGTGAACTCGGGTCTTCCTAACACAAGGCCCAACACTCTTCACTGAGCCACCTAGTTGGCTCTAGGCTCATAATGCCATAGAGTAGTCGTTCTAGTTCAATTGAAGTTCAGTAATCGTTGTAAATATTTAGAAGGTAATGAAATGTGAAAACCCTGGAGCTAGGTCTCCTGAATTGGTTCCAAAGAAGAGCTAGTATCTCAGGAAGAAAGCTGGTCAGCAAGTCCTTCACATATGACTAGAAGGTGAACCCTACCACTGGCTACAGGATAAAGATGGCGAATTTAGGAAAGTATAGAAATGGATTCTTCACACCACCAATATGGATTCCCTCCTGCACCCCCAAACAAAGGTTCCATCGAGCTCTTCTAGGATTCCAGAGAATACAGAATGTTCCTCACCTGGTAACATTGTGTGCTGTACCCTTTCATGCATCTCTTTACTAAAATCACACTGAAAGGAAAACAGGTTAGGAGAATAGCATTATCTGCTCAATTTCTTCCCACTCTTGTTCCCATTTCTGATTAAATGGGGGTTTGGGAAGGGGAATGCACTGAAGAAAAGAACTCAGGCCAGTACAGAGCTCCTGCAATGCATGGCTTCTCTAGCCATGAACTCATAGACATGAACGTTCCACCGCTGAGCGGGCTGCTCAAAATTTGATGACTTCATCAGTGGTTTGTGACTGTAATTTGATTTCTTTGAAGCAAGCAGCTAATTGCAAAACTGTTTAGTTATTAATGAGTGAAACTTCCCACATTCCAGGGGACTAAGGCTCCTCACTTTTATTTTGGGGGAGGTTAAGGGACTTTTCTAATATCCATGACAAGGCCAAAAATAGAAAACAAACCTGATATCCTCCAATCTGCCCTGGCTACTTTGGATTGCACTGCTTTACTGGTGGTGAGATCTCTAGTACTGCTGCTTAGATGAATGGCAATAACCCTCAAGGTCACAGGATTTAGAGTGAGGTCACCTCCTATGACCTGCTAGAGCAGTTAGGAAGGAACTTTCTCATCTAAACCCTGAAGGTGCCTGATTCCCAAGAGGAGTTTGTGTGTATTCCCAGTCTTACCAAACTCAAGAAATTCTCAGGCCTGGCCCCCTCTCTAAGAGGTCGGAAGGTATCTTTCTTATTGCCCCAGTAACTCCCCATCTATTAGTCCTCTGGGTCTGATAAGGATGGGATCTGGACCCCGAAAAAGAAAAACCTTGGATTTTCCCATGTGGCCAAATCTCTGGCTTCACCTGAAGCCATAATACCATCAACTGACCTTTCATCATGGCTAAACCCAATCTCCAAATTCTCTGTTACCCTTAACCTAGCCCTCCATTGTCTTACCTCCCTATGGCCCTGGCCATTTCCCACCCTTAATCCTGGCTAGGCTCCATTTTCCCTTGGCCACAGGGTCCAGGTCCCTGGCATTCTATTACCTCACAGTCCCTGCAGACTATTGGCCACTCCTAGATTTCTCCCACAGTCTTTCTGTATATAAGGTCCATCTTGTCTCCATTAAAGGGCTTAGATTCTTAAAACCTAGCCACTGCTCAGATTTTTATCTGAGCCAATCTAGCCAATAGGTCACTAATGTGCAGACTCTTTAAGAGTCTGCCCAATATGACGGATATTCTAATAAACCTTGTCTTTAGCTGAAAGAAGGCTTGGGTGGAATTCTTTCGGGCAGGACCCACATGTTATGATTTTGGGGTCCCAGCACCCCTAAACCCCTAAAACTCAACAGGCCCATGAAGCTATCCATTGCAATAGCTGCATAATAGTTTGAGAGTTAAAGGTGATGGGATGAGTTATTTCATCTCTTGCCTCAAATTCTTCTCTACCTTGTGGCTATTGGAATTCCATACCCATAAATAATTCCCACTGCCAGACCAAAGCTTAAAAAAAATAGATTAGTATCTTTAGAAGACTTGGAGGGGATGGGTGGGGGGAGAGGGGTGATTTTTTTTTATCATGGATGGAAAAGATATTTGACTATAGTGCCTGCCCCTTTACCTCTCTTCACTCTCTTTTTCAGTGGCATTTCGCCTTCAATAACTTTGTGGTGGAGCCTGGTCAAGAATATGAGATAACAGTGCATCACCTGCCCAAACCAATGCCTATTGGAGATCCAAACCATGAGTCTGAGTTTTTCCGGGTGCCTGGTAAGAGACCTCCCTGTTCAGGTGCACCTTTCCTCACTCTATTTTCAGGCTCTTAAGAAGAACTTGCAAGTTGTTTAGACTTTAGCTCCTCTACTCAGCAAAACCCAAACAATTACTGCTATTGTCAAGCTGAATCTCCCTAAAGAAGAAAACAAATGTCAAAGATGTTGGATTGTTCTGCAGTGTCTGGCTTGAAGCTTCATCCCCCTCGGGGCAAGCTGAACCCCTTTCTTAATTATTGAGAAACCAGCATTGGGCAGGAAGGATCCCAGGAGAGTTGTACATATACAGAAATCCCTCTTTCCTTTTAGGGAGTAAAACTAACTCCAGGGAAACCAGCACAAAAATCACCCAGTGTCAGCATATCTTGAATAAACTGCCATTCCCTAATCATAATAATGGCAGATGTTTATCATAGCACTTTAAGGTTTGCAGAAAGGGTCAAATTAGATGACTTTGAAGGCACCTTCCAGCTCCAGATCCTATGTATAGTCACAGCTCTGTGAGGTAGAGTTTTTTTCCCCTTTAACATATATTTTTATTTTGCTAAATATTTCCCATTATATGTAAAAAATTTTTAACATTCATTTTTCTAAATTTTGAGTTCCAAGTTCTTTCCTTTCTTCCCATCCCTCCCCCATCTCTTGAGAAGGCAAGCAATAGGATATCAATTATTCATGTGAAGTCATGCAAAACATATTTCTATATTAGCCATATTGCAAAAGAAAACTTGCATAAAAAACCCCCAAGAAAAATAAAGAAAGTAAAAAGTATACTTCAGTCTGCACTCAGAGTTTCTTGGTTCTCTCATGGTGAATAGCATTTTTCATCATGGGTCCTCTGGAATTGTCTTGGATCATTGCCTTGACAGTTGATCATTCTTATGATATTACTGTTACTGTGTACAATGGTTCTGCTGTGAGGTAGGTCCTACAGGTACTATTTTCACCATTTTTCAGATGAGGAAACTGAAGCTCAGAGAGGTAAGAGGTCATCACACAACTATTAAGTGTCAGAGGCAGGATTTGAACCCCAATCTCTCCTGATTCCATTTTTCTTGCCGCTGAGCCCTGCTGCCTCCCACCTAAGTCCATACATACCATAAAACCATAGGATCACCTAGGTAAAAAATAGCTCCGGACAAATTTCAAACTTACATCTCCTGACTTCAATAATATTTCATACCTGGACAATTGCGATTGATTCATAACTGGTTTCTAATTAACACATGTTTATTGAGTACTTACTCCAGACAAAACACTGCCCCTACCTCCAATCCATCTTAAATAGATATCTCCCAGAATCATAGAATTATAGAATTTAAGAGCTGGGAGGAACCTAAGAAAACATCTATCTAGTTCATCTACTTCATGTCACAGATGGAGGTGTTAGAAAAATCTGAAACAAAAATCTACTTCAGTGAGTGAGTGAAGGAAAGCCTTTATTACACATCCCACAAGAGAAGTGGGCACAACACACTCTAGGAGCACGTGGGCACTGGTTCAGTGGTTCAATCAATTTTTAAATAGTTAGTAAGATCCATACTTCACCTACCAGGGCTATGATTGGTCTAGTTCATCTGAGTTACACTCTTCCTGGATAGCCCATGGCATGTTCTTCCATGTTCTGTTAACTCCGCCCATTTCATGGGTCCCATGATCAAAAATGGTGACTCTGTCGGCCCTCAGGGTGTGTCAGTTAATATTCAATAAGCTTATTAAGCAAGTGCAGTGGAGAAAAGGTTTTGCTCTCTTGAGGCTCCATCCTTGACAACCCCACAGGTTGCAACTGGTTTAGCCTCCAGGGCTCTTTCTTGAGGAACTAGTTGTTTACGGAAAGTTTGGAACACTTCTGATGAGTTGAGGGACTATCCACAAGATCTTGGAATTTCTTATACTGTTGTGGAAGCTTAACCCCCTAAAATCTTTCTTACAGAGGAAACAGATCAAGAGAAGAGAAGTGATGGGTCCAGGGTTGTATAAATGACATGCTATTTTGCACACATCAGCCATCACCTTCTCAAAAAACTTTGGTTTCCCATTGCTTATGCTGCCTAGGTCCAATGCTTAGCCAGGTACTAGAGATGCCTCTGCCCCCCCCCTCCCCACTCACAGACACACACACACACACACACACACACACACACTTTTGTCCCAGCCTTCTCCAAATTCATCTCCTGCCTCACTGCCTTTCACTCCTGCTGTACCCCCTGTGTGGAATTCTCTTTCTTCACATACCAAAGTTCTCTCTTTACTTCAAGAATTAATTCAACTCCACCTCCTGTGTAAAGCCTCCCCTGACCACTCCAATCACCAGTGAGCTCTCCTTCTTCTGGATTCCCGTACCACTTATTGCTGGCACCCCTGTTTTGCACTTAGTGTATACTAAATATTATTGTAATATACCCTTTTTTAATGCACAACCTGATTTCTCAGCTAGATTTTTAAGTTTCTTTGAGAGCTCAGGGACCATGTCTTATGCCTGTCCATGCCCTTATGGTCTGGAATGTAGAATATGCTCAATGTTTGTTAATATTAATGTTGAGCCCCTCCTTTCTGGAGTACCTCTTCTTCCCAACCCCTTCCCCAGTACTAAAGAGGGAACTGATGTGGTAATTCTTTTTTTTAAAATTTATGGAATGAAACAAGCATTTCCATAACAGAATAGTGAAAAAAAAAAAAAGATGATTGCATATGAAACTGCAAATCTATTACGTACACATTTTGTGTGTGTGTATAAAAAATGTTTTTATACATATTTCTGTTTATTAGTTCTTTCTCTGGATGCAGGTAGCTTCTTCCTTCATATATCCTTTGTGGTTAATTTGGGGATTTATCATAGTCAAAATGACTTATTCACTCAAAGTTGTTCTTAAAACAATATTGCTGTTACTGTATACAACATTCTCTTGGTTCTGCTCATTTTTTTTGTGCAAGTCTATCCATGTTTTTCTAAGAACATTGATCTTATCATTTCTTACAGTACAGTAGTATTCCATCACAATCATATACCACAACTTTTTCAGCCATTCCCCAATTGCTGGGCTTCCCCTCGATTTCCAGTTCTTTGCAGCTTCTTGTAGCATTTCCCAAGTCAAAGAGAAAACATTGAGGTAGTATGGAGGCTGAGGAGGAGAAAGAAATAAGGAATGAAAAAGTGAGAAGATTACTACCAAGGAATCAAAGGCTTTCCTATTTTACTAACAGTACGTGAAGGCAATCTAGAAGGCAAGAAGCTCTAGAGATGGACTGGAAAGAGTCAGGTCTGAAATGATCTCAAGAAAAATAGCCTTGAATAAAAACTATCTAAAGACTGTGGTTAAGTTAGGTTAGTCCAAGACCCTCTTGGTTTACCCTCCAAAGAGTCTTCCATGCCCACCAGCTGGAGCTAAAAACATAACTAGTACTTTTACTCTAAGAGGAACTCTTTAATCCCAAAGAATTTTGAGGGGTTCATCACTGAGTTGACCTCTCTGACATGGAATTCCTAAGCAGACAGTTTTTCCTATAAAGAAATAGGTTGGTACTAAGTCTGTATTCCAAAGCAATCATAAAAAAGAGAAAAGAATCTACATGTACAAAAATATTTATAGCACCTCTTTCTGTGGTGGCAAAGAATTGGAAACTGAGGGAATGTCCATCAGCTGGGGAATGGCTGAACAAGTTGTGGTATATGAATGTAATAGAATACTATTGTGCTATAAGAAATGATGAGCAGATGGATTTCAGAAAAACCTAGAAAGACTTAGATGAACTGATGCTGAGTGAAGAGAACATTGTACACAGTAACAGTAACACTGCGTGATGATCAACTGTGATTGACTTAGCTCTTCTCAGCAATACAATGATCCAAGACAATTCCAAAAGATTCATGACAGAAAATGCTATCAACATCCAGACAAAGACTATGGAGTCAGAATGCAGATTGAAGCATATTATTTTCACTGTTTTGGGGATTTTGTGGCTTTTCCCTTTTGTTCTGTTTCTTCTTTCACAACATGACTAATCTGGAAATATGTTTCCATGATTGCACACGTATAACCTGTATCAGATTGCTTGCCATCTTGGGGAGGGAAGGAAGAGAGGGAGAAAAATTTGGAATTCAAAATCTTACAAAAATGAATGTTGAAAACTATCTATACATGTAATTGGAAAAAATAAAATACTATTTACAAAAAGAAAAAAAAAGAAATAGGCTAATGCTCCCAGGGTTTGCAGTTTGAAAGCGTCTGCCTCACAGCCTGATACCTAATAAACTTTCTTTTCTTCCTCCTTTGAAGACTGCAGGGACCCCAAAATGAGAATGACTGCCACCTGTGTGAGCTCAGGTAATTGCTGTTGTTCTCCCCTTTCTGGGGTTGTTGAGGTTTAAATTTGAAGTGGGGGTGGGAGATGAGGGGGTCAAGTATGCAACCCCTGAAAAGGTGCCTAATGATCATCCCCTCTGCCTCTTCCCTGATTTGTTTAATTTTTTTCTGAGTTTTATTGGTGTCTTGTTTTTTACGAGAGTCATTTCCTAAAGCAGTCCACCACCCCTTTCAAAACTTTCCCTTGTAACAAAGAAAAAGTTAAACAAAACCTAGAAATGCAGCAATTACATCAGATAGTGTGTAACATTCTCTGCCCATAATCTTCTACCTCTCCATGGAGAGAATGGCAGTTCTTTTCATCTGCTGTCTTCCTGGCCCCTTTCTGCACTTCCTGCAGGAAGCCTGTGGGAGCCTGGCATCACAGGAGAAAGGCTAACGAACAACTCCCTGCTTGTGAGTTTTAACCTGTGGAGTGAATCAACCACTTATAAGATCCTCGTGAATGGTTTTCCAGACACAGAGACCAGCAGCTGTTATGAAGACCTTCAGTTCATTACCCAGGTAACTTCCCCTTTGAGACCAGCCCCAAACCGATTACACCCGGATACCTTCCTCCATCAATCCCAGTGCAAAGTGTGCTGGACTGAAACTAGGGAGACCTGGTTTGGAGTCCTGGCCTTGCCACTTGTTATTAATGTTTAAATACCCCTTTAAGGTTTGCAAAATGCTTTAATACATTATTTAATTTGATTTTCACAACAACCCTATGAGGCTAGTATTATTATCCCCATTTTACAGATAAGGAAACAAAGAAGTTAACCAGGTTAGTGCAAGGTCATATAGTTAATAAATGCCCAAAGTAGGATTTGAACCCAGGTTTCCTGGCTTATAAGTTCATTTCACTACCTCTCTTATTAACTCTGTGACTTTGGAGAAATCATTCCATCCACTAAAGCTAAATTTCCTCATTCCTAAAATAAACAACCTGTCATCACATCCCCAGCCCCAAAACTTCCACTGATAGCTGTCCTTTCCTTTTTTTCCCCCTATGCCCTTCCCTAACCTATCCTACCTTTTCTCTCCATTGCCTTTTCTTCTTCCCTTCTCTCCCCAGCCTACACAAGAAGATTTCCACCATCGGATAAATGTTACATTCCCCTTGCAAAATGTGAATACCTGCTGCCAGTACAGTATACAGGTGAGACCCTGAGTCCAGGGAATGGCCCCGTCAAAGACAGCGGTGAATGGGTCGTACCTTCCTGCAGTGAGGGTCAGGAAGTTAGAATGGTCAAAGGGAACTCTGAGAATGCAGTGTTGTTCTCTCTCCAAGGAGAGAAGATGGATTCTCTGCAAATAAGGTGCTCTAAAATTTTCTCAGTGCTCCTTCTCTACCCTATTTGCTTCCATCCCAGAGTAATCTACCGCATGGGCTTTAGTTGGTTGATTTGGGGTAGAAGATCAGGTGTAGAAATTCTCTAAACTTGAGAAGAGGAGCCTTTGATCCTCTTCTGCTTGCTGGGAGATCCTGATAGAAGAGTTACTTGGAAACCCTATAGTACATTTCATAGCAGCAAAACTTTCCATTGCTAAATTCAACAGACAATATTGGTTCAATTTGTTCAAGTCAAATCACATGGCTGTTATTTCCCCAAGCAGCAGAAGGGCACACTTGCATGTGCAATCACCTACATTTTTTGTGTTGTTTTTGCTTACCCATTTTGGGACTTTCTGCAATTTTTGGAGGGAGGTTGCTTGTGTTGTCTTTGTGCTGTTCTTGCCCACATATTTGAATATTTGTGTGGGTTGGACATTAAAATTTATGGTATGCATTTTTTTTTCTAAACTAAAAGAAACTCTCTTGTAGCCAATTTCCTGTTCAGACATTCCCTGAAGAGTCTCTTGTTTGCACAAGGCCAACAGTAGACGGTCAGTCAGCTAGCATTTACTAAGTGCCTAGGTTACTCCAGGTACCCAAGGCTGACTGTCTTCTCTCTTGTTTCTCTGTTACCCCCAGATCCAGCCATTCTTTCAGAGTTGCCATAATGACTGCCTTAGACACGCACTGTCCATCCCTTGCCCAGTGCTACCATCGCCAACACCCAGTAAGATGGGTCCCTTCCTAACTGAGTCATTGCTGGGAGGCATGGGGAGGGGCTGGAAAGGGACAAGAGTTTGGGCAGATTGCCAGCCTGTATTCTGGATAGCTTATAACTTTTTTTTTCCTTTTGTCCTTTCTTTCTTCATTTCGCAGCCTGCGCTCCAGGTAAGCGAGCCTAAGTCTTGTCCTAGAGCTTTGCACAGGGACACAAACGTATCATGTAAGTAGCTACCTTTTGAGACTGAGACAGTAGAGGAACTAGGTGACCCTATAAGTTATTTGAAAAACACTACCACCTTGCCGGCTCTATGGCCTGTTGGGGTGCCCATTCCCCTTGCTGTGTCAGCTTTCTCACTTGCAAAACTCAATCCAATAAGCATTTATTAAGGGCCTCCTATATATGGAGAGCGCCATGAAAATTGACATGTGACACTGTAGGTCCTTGCCCCCTTATAGAGCATACAGCGTAATGTAATAGAAGCCCCCCCCCTTTTTTATGCATTTGAAGGTTTTACAAAGCACATTCATCACAACTCTGATATGATACAATTATTATCGCTTGCATTTTAGAGATAGGGAAACTGAGGCTATGAAAGGTGACATGGTCATAGAAATAATAAATACTAGAGCTGGTACCACAAGCCAGATCTCCTAACTTTGGAGTTCAGTGCTCTTTCCACTGTATCAAACTTACTCTTGCAAAATGTTGGAATGTGGAGTTATTAGCATCTGTACACGCTGGTATGGATCATAAACATTGATTGATTGATTCAGGGAGGATAGACTCTGAAAGACCAGGAAGGAGGGGCACCAGGGTTGTTAGATAAAGTCCTTCCTTCTATCTCTCACTGGTTTCCTTTTGCCATAGATGATGTGTCACTGTGGATTTATTGGTTTATCACTGGCATATGTATCCTGCTGGTGGGCTCTGTCATACTCCTGGCCATTTGCATGACTCAGAGGAAGCCTGGTAAGGAGCAGAGTAGCTGAGGCATTGAAATGCCCTTAGCTTTTAGTTTTGTGCTTTGTTTCATCTATTGCTGTCCCCCTTTTCCTTCTTCCCACTGCCCCAGGGCTAAGCACCCTTTGTGAGGCTGAGGCCGGGTTACCCTTGACCAGAATCCTTCACTCCCAGATCAGATAGAGGCCTCCTCTCCCTCTCTGTCTCCTCCCCATGTCCATTGACCACAGATGAATTCCCAACAAGTCGTTACTAGGATGGAGTTCCCCTAGAGTAAAAGGTCAGTTAGTCACAAATGAAATGCTATAGTTAATAATCACTGTAATTAAAACTGAGGATGAATATTTGAGATTCTCACAGTGTTCCTTGGTTAGCACTACATATACTCTAAGCAAATTAAATACTGGGCCTGAAGTTCAGAAAGATTTGATTCTAAGTTTCCTGACCAGTCCCCTTCCTCTATGTCACCTGAACACATCATTTTACTTTTGTAGGCCAGTTTCCCTTACCCCCCCAAAAAGGCAGGAAATTATTATAATAAGAGGTTAATTATTGAATAATAGGTTGTCTTGATTATCTAGTTAGGATGACATCCTGATCCTTTAGTTCCCAATTTCTTTTTTATTATAATAATTTTGACCACTTCCTCAGGAGTGAATAGATGATAGGATAGAAAATGCTGTTCTGTCCCTTTTGCCCAGTATGAACAGCCCTGGGGGTGGGGGAGGGGGCTAAAAAGGTAGAGAGTGAAATGAATGTCTTAAATGTTTGCGTTGGTTTTTTCATGGACATGGGTAATTCTATGTCCTCTCTTGGCAGACATGCCTATTAGTAAGGGATGATTTTATTTTTCTTAAGCATTGCAATCACTGTGGTTTAGGATTGCTTAAGACTATTTCCCTTCCTCTTCTCAAAAAATATAAGGAGGAAATGTCAATAAAGAACTCAGCAAAGACTGCTTGTAAACATTTATTTATCTGTACAAGACTTAAGCTCTTAGCACGGATGCTTTCGGGGAAGATACACTCCCTGAAGTGCACATTCTGTAATATGTGGGATAGGAAGAGTACGTCTACAAGGGAAATTAGGTTGAATCTGGACTTGGTCCCAGATTAGGGCTCAACATTCATTTATTTCATTGTTCTAGGCCAAAGTCAGGCTTCCTAGGTAGCTCCTGCCACACCTCTTCCCCCCAGAATTGTGTAAAGCTTCCCTGTGGTAACCAGTGATACATTCCCCTCTTAGCTTTTCCACCAGTTGGGACTAGGGAGACAGAGGTGAAGGCGTGAGTGCAGGAACTCTCCCATCCCTATTTTTGCCATACTGTGTCCCCTCTTCCCTTCTAAGAGAGCAGTTCTAACATAAGACAAAGTCCTTTGTTACTCTAATTTATTGTTTCATTTTAGAGTTTTCCTCTGATAAACCTGAAAACGACACCAAATACCCTGGCAAGTACCTCTTTTTTGTTGTTGTTTGTTTGTTTGATTGGTTTTTGGTCTTTGTTTTGGATTAGGTGATTTTTTTTCTTTGGGAGGGTAGATTTTTTTCTTAAGAGAAGAGCAATAGGAAAGCTAATTCTTGTTATGTTTTGGGTGTAACAGCCAATCCCCTATCACAGACCATTCTAAAATCCCTTTAAGAGAAGTCTCACAAAGGACCCATTCCTCATAAAAATCCTCAAGATACTTCCTTGTATCCACAATGGGATTTCAGAAACAGTGGCTGTCCTAGGCAGCCCCAAACATCAAGGTAGAGAAAGAATCATTATAGAGAAAAAGCAAGGTGAAAGGATTGTATTTTCACAGAATCCAAGTTGGAAGAATTTAATTCAATTCAAATCAACATTTATCAAATACTTATTACATAGGAGGCACCATGCTATGTATTGAAGATACAAAGACATAAACAAAACAGTCCCTTTTCTGCCCTTAAGGAGTTATTTTACTGATAGAATACGACATGTATACAAACAAACATAATACAAGGTAATTTGTGAGAAGGAAGAGCAGAAAGAGTACCAGTAATGAAAGAAGGCTTCAGAAAGGAAATGCTTCCTAAGCTGAGCCTTGAGGCAAGGTAAGGATTCAGAGAGGTGGGGTATAATCAGAACATGTGGAATCACCTGTATGAACCCTGAGACGCAAGAGACAGAACATTTGGTTCAGGGAACAACTATTGGTCTCATTTGGCTACAACACAGATTGTGTAAAAGGGAATAATATGAAATAAGGCTTAAAAGATAAGATGGAGCCAGATTGTAGAGAGCTTTGATCACCACATTGAGGAACTTTTTTTTTTGTATCCCAAAGAATATCCCAGGCCCACCAAAGGTTTTTGAGTAAAGGAGTGACTATGGCCAGAACTATGCCTTAGGAAGATTTTTTTGGCAGCAGTATATAGGATGGGTTGGAAGGGCAGAGAGATTAAAGGCAGGGAGAACAAGTAAGAGGCTATGATACCTGTCTAGGAAAAATTTTGGAAGCCATTTGGTTCAACCCCTACATAAACAGGAATTCCCTCTATAACATTCCCAACAAACTTCTCTTTGAAGTCCTCTAGAGATCTAGAATTTACTACCTCTAGGGACTGCCTACTTTTATACATCTCTAATTTTTTTCTCTTCTCTATAATTTCAAAATCTACCTCTCTGAAGTCTCTCAAGAGAAGTATCTCTGCATATTGAATATGTTCCATTTCATGAGCCTTCCCTCTGATTCTTTTTAAAATTATGACCGTGATGAAGTATAAAGTTAAGGGAGTATGATGAGTACTGAAACTAAAGAAGAGAGGCGGCAGTTTCCTGAAAAAGACAAACATGTTTGATTTTTTTTTAAGTTTCAGTGCATTTGTTTTGCCCTAAAATGTCATTATTCTAACTACAAAAATAGGCAAAGACCTCTGTTCCTCCAGTATAAATGAGCTCCCTTGGTGCTACATAGTACAAAGCCTTAAGCATTTGGCAGTCTCAACAGACAGACTGGCTCATGAGCTTGGGCTCCATATTTCAGCCAGTGGTACCAGCATTGGAAAGGATACCAATTTAAACTATTGAGGTGGGGGGACTATTCTTTTTTCTTTCAGATATTGCACCCGTGGACAACCAGATTCCTCCACCCTTAAAGCCCCGGAAAGTCTGGATCATTTACTCAGCTGATCACCCCCTCTATGTAGATGTGGTAGTCAAGTTTGCCCAGTTCCTCATCACTGTCTGTGGTACTGAAGTGGCCCTGGACCTGCTAGAGGAGAAGTTGATCTCAGAGGTGGGAGTCATGGCTTGGGTGAGTCGACAGAAGCAAGAAATGGAGGAGAGCAATTCCAAGATCCTCATCCTGTGTTCCCGAGGTACCAGAGCCAAGTGGCAGGCAATCCTTGGCTGGGAAGAGCCTGCTGTTCAGCTCCGGTATGACAAGTGGAAACCTGCGGGGGATCTATTCACAGCTGCCATGAATGTGATCCTTCCAGACTTCAAGAAGCCAGCCTGCTTTGGCATGTACGTGGTCTGCTACTTTGACGGCATCAGTGATGAGGCTGATATCCCTGACCTATTCAACATCACCTCTAAATACACACTGATGGAGAAGTTTGAGGAAGTTTATTTCCGTATCCAGGAACTAGAGATGTTTGAGCCAGGTCGAGTGCACCGGGTTAGGGAGATCACTGCTGAAAACTATCTCCAAAGCCCCAGTGGCTGGCAGCTCAAGGAAGCAGTACAGAGATTCCAGGAATTTCAGGTCAAATGCCCCAACTGGTTTGAACAGGAGAATCTCTGTTTAGAAGATGAAGACAACTTGTCATTGCTGAGTGGAGAGATGATTGAAGAGTCACCATTACCACCAGGAGGGAGAATAGTGAAACAGGTGCCTCTGGTACAGGAGCCTTCTCCTGGGGAGCTTTTGGTGGTGGACCTCTTCATTAATGAGGAAGAAGGGGTCTCTAGACTAGACACTCAGTTTCTGTCCCAAGGGGCTACCGTCACCCACCAAACAGTCATCCCCATAGAAGAAGCCCAACTGACTTCTGTAGTGGAGCCCTTACATAGGAATGGTGATAGTAAAGCCAGGAGACAGACAGTGGTAGGTGAAGATGACATGGAATGTGTCCCACTGATGGAGACCAGTGTTCCCCATCGAAATAGCATATTCCTCCTCCCCATGGACTCTGAAGCTTCCCCTCTCTCCAGTACTCCAGTTCCTTCCCCCAACTGCCTCCCAGCTCCAGTGAGAGAACAGCTAGAGGGCTTAATGTACTCCCTCTTCCAGCAGAGTCTAAGCAACCCAGGTGAGGAAGAATGGGAAAGACAGCAGCTGGTCTTCAATGACCCTTATACACCCTATGAGGAAGAACAGAGGCAGTCAGTGGAGTCTGATCAGGGCTACATCTCCAGGAGCTCCCCACAGCCTCCTGATGGGTTTATGGAAAAGGAGGAGGAGGAGGAGGAGGAGGAGGAAAAGGAAGAGCAGGATGCAGAGATATCTACAGAGTTTCTCTCTCCCAGTGTTTTGGAGAATCTGAAGAGCCTTCAACAGCAACTGTTATTCCAGGAGATACAACAGAGCTCTAACTGGGGCTATCTAGATGGAAGGAGATTATCTACAGAATTGCAGCCATCCTATTAAGTGTGTTATAGGTCTGCGTCATCAAAGACAGTGAGAAAGAGAATGCATACCTATAATTCTATCTTGATTCTAATGATGAGAATCTCAGGAATAAATTTTTCTCTCTTGCAAATGTAAGTGTATTCCTCCTAAAATTACCCCATGTAAACATGTGTAACTCTTTCCCAGTGACTTGGCACTGAAGTACCAATTAATTTCCAGTGATGAGCTATTGCTGCCTATATATGGGGGGGGGGGGAATATTGATAGGGAAGAGGAAAAAAAAAGAAAGATATAAAATACCAAAAGGAGAGAAGTCTAAAACCCTCAGTTCTGTTTCTGGTGTTAATGTAAGCATAAAACAACTAGGTGATGGGAGAGGGTTCCCTTCTTTTCTGAGTTGCAGTAAGAAGTTTTTCAGATAGTCACTGGGATGGATCCCTAGATTTGCAGCACCCTGAGATAAATTGAGATCTGGACTCTCATAGTGTCCCACTTAAAGACTTAAAGTCCCACAGCCAAAGAACTACAGGTGTGAGAGGCTAAGGAGTGTTTGACAGTGCAAAACCGCAGACTGATGTTAACTTAATGAGGAAAACCTTCTGAGGAAAAGTCATCCCACAGACTTAAGTGTTCAATGTGTATTTAATATTACCTTCCTTTCAAACCAGAATGGCACTCTGAGGCTCCATTCTTGCACTGACCCCTTGGAATGGACTAGAATACTCAGAGGACAGTAAAGCTGCAAGGTGCCATAAAGATCATCTATTCTGCTTTTTTTGGGGGGGGGGCCTAGGCAATTGGGGTTAAGTGACTTGGCCAGGGTCACAGAGCTAGTATGTATTGTGTGTTGTGTGTCTGAAACTGGATTTGAACTCAGGTCCTCCTGACTTCAAGGCCAAGCTCTATCCACTGCACCACCTAACTGCCCCAAGATCATCTATTCTAACCATTTTTTTTAGGAGATATGGAAATTGAGACCCAGATTGCTGAATTGCCACTATTACTACTACTACTGCTGCCCACTTTTACTCCCCCATGAAGGTTGGGTCACCATAGGGTGACTGGTACCTTTGGTTATAGGGTTTGTATTCCTAATATTATAACTCAAGCACCCCACCAATGTGGGGTCATACAGTTGACCTAATTAATTAGCTTTTGCAACAATGTTTACTAATGTGGTGTGATCAAATAGTAGATACAAACATTTCTCCCATAAACCTGAGTTATACTTTTTCACAAGTACATAGGAAGAGTTGGGTCACACTCATACAGCACAATGGTGGTGAAACACATGAGTGGGATACATATGTGGCAAAGGCAATTCACACTTCCTGGTATGAAGTTCCTCCCTCATCTCAGTTTTGTTCCACTCAATTATGTGGCAACAAGAAGAGCAAGGTAAAATCTAGATGTTTATAGCTTCACCTTGGCCACATCACTCTTCACCTGGAGCTATGTCTATAGCTTCTTATTGGCTTCTTGCCAAAAATCTCTCAGATTGCCAAAATTTCCGTGCAATTTTCCCCAGCCTCCTCAAGAAGCACATATTGTCATATGTTTCTATATTGATATCATTTGTCAGGTTTCTCCACTGCCAGAACCATAGTGATGATATGCTCTTGGGCTGGAAGCATAATTGTGTCCTGTTTATTTCTTGTTCTCCTTTATTTTGGGCCATTTCTTTATTTAACACACCACCACCCACAGGGCTTTCCATCTAAATGTCAAGCAATACTGAAAATTCCTTCAGACATAATTTTTCCTCAATCCACAGCACTAGCTAAGAGTAAAGGGTGCTACCAATTTTTCTCTCAGAGTTCTTTGACCCAGGACATTCCATAGCCTCTGCCCTTGGTCCAAGTCATCAAAGTTTTATGAGTCTTTTTGTATACTTGTACATTTACTGGTGTATTATTTTGAATGATGGCAAATAAACACCTCAATACTCAAACTGACTCCATGATTTTTCCCCAGAATGATGTCTGCTTCTCTCAGGATACATTCCTTCCCAGGAATGAATTTCATTTCTCCAGTTAACTTCTCTTGGCAGGGAGCCTTGGGCCTAGGTCTTGACAAGAGCATTATTTTAAAATGTTTTATTTTATTCCTAGTTACATGGAATGACAATTTTTAACATTTGGGGTTTTTGAGTTCCCAATTTTCTCTCTCCCTCTCTCACACTCCAAGACAGTAAGCAAGTTGATATATTATATATATGACAAGAATATTTATTAAAAGTGAGCATGATCTAGCCATACCAGATCTCAAACTACATTATAAAGTAATAATCATAGAAAATAATCTGATAATGGCTAAGAAACAGAGTGGTGCATCAGTGGAATAGATTAGGTACACAATACACAATAGTAAATGACCATAGTAGTCTAGTGTTTGATAAACCTAAAGAGTCAAGCTTTTGAGACAACTCACTATTTGAAAACACTGTAAAACAGTACGTCAGAAACTAGGTATAGACCAACATTTTACACCGTATACCAAGATAAGGTCAAAATGAGTACATGATTTAGACATAAAGGATAATACCCTAAACAAATTCGGAAAGCAAGGAATAGTTTACCTGTCAGATCTATGCAGAAGAGAAGAATTAATGACACAGAGCATTATGAGATATAAAATAGATAATTTCTATTATATTAAATTAACAAAGTTTTGCAAAAACAAAATCAATGCAACCAAGATTAGAAGGAAAGCAAAAAGCTGGGAACAATTTTTACAGTATCTCTGATAGAGGTGTCATTGGTCAAATATATAGAGAGCTGAGTCAAATTTATAAGAATACAAGTCATTCCCCAACTGATAAATGGTCAAAGTATTTGCACAGGTAGTTTTCAGATGAAGAAATCAAAGCTATCTATAGTCATATAAAAAATGGTCTAAATCACTACTGATTGGAGAAATGTATATTAAAACAACTGAAGTACCACCTTACACCTATCAGATTGGCTAATATTACAAAAAAGGAAAAAAAATGTTGAAGGGGATGTGGGAAGTTTGGGACACTAATGCACTGTTGGTGGAGTTGTGAATTGATCCAACTGTTCTGGAGAGCAATTTGGAACTATACCCCGAGGGCAATCAAACTATATATAACCTTTGATTCATCAATACCATTATTAGATCTGCATCCCAAAGATATTTTTCAAAAGGGGATAGGGTGGGGGAAGACCTATTTATATGAAAATATAGCAGTTCTTTTTTGTGGGTGGAAAAGAATTGGAAATTAAGGGGATGTCCATCAATTGGGGAACAGCTGAATAAGTTGTGGTACATTATTGTAATGGAATACTATTGTGCTTTAAGAAATGATGAACAGGATGATTTCGGAAAAAACTGGAAAGACTTACATGAACTGATGCAAAGTGAAGTGAACAGAACCATGAGAACACTGTAATAAGTTGTTACTTGTACAAACTAGTACAATAACAGCAATATTGTACAATAGTCAACTGAATGACTTTAGCAACCCAATGATCGAAAAGAATTCCAAAGGACTCATGAAGAAAAATGCTATCCACGTCCAGAGAAAGAACTGATGGAGTCTGAATGCTGATCAAAACACATTATTTTAAACTTTTTTCTTTTTTTTTTTTTTGGTCTGTGTCTTCTTTCACAACATGACTAATACGGAAATATGTTTTTTCAAGATTGCACATGTATAACATAATCAGATTGCTTAAGGGAAGGGGGAGAAGTAGGGAAGAGAGAATTTGGAACTCAAAATATAAAAAAAAAAGAATGTTAAAAATTGTTTTACATGTAATGGGGAAAATATATATATATTTTAAAGTGAGCATGACATTGGCATCATCAAAGAGCATTCATTGAGTATGTTCAGGGATTCAAGGCGGAGGCAAATTCTCCTGGTTCTGTTTCTTGTCATGTGCTCACAAAGCTTTCCTAGCCATTTTCCCCCCTTTTAAACAAAATGACATTGGGATATTTGCATTACATGGTATAAGTAACATGTTTGCTCCCAAACCCAAATTTTCAATCCTATTTTTAGTTATATTATCCAAAAGTGTTTTGAGTACTTTGTTAAAGGAGGATGATTAAATAAAAATTTTTAAAAAGAAAAAAAAAACTTCCAGCCTGCCTGAATGGAGACAGATGGCTCTACCCACAACTACTCCAGGAAAAAAACTAAATTCACACCACGTCAAATAACAGTCAAGAAATACAATAAGAAACTATGGCAAATTCTTCCTGTGCCATTCAAACATCAGCTGGAGCTTGTAGTGGCCTTTTAATATTTGAGCAACCAGAAAGTCATATCAGTGTCTTCTGAGTCAATCACTGCTCAAGGAAAGTTTCAGCACATTTCAAGGAAAAGAACTAGCTCAGTCCACATGGTCCAGGATGCTGGTAGATATCTCCTGCCATATCCAAGGTAGGGTGGGAGGAGGAAACTTAATATTGGGTAGAGCTTCCTATTTTAACATTTTTTCTTATTAGCTAAGTGCAAAGCTCAGTAGTTTTCAAGTGTTGTCAAGTACCTTCTAAACTTTAGTGAGCTCACTATAATTCTTGGTGCTTCACCCTGTGAAATTCCATCATCATCAGGTCATTCCTTTGGTTCAAGCAGTGCATTCCACAAGCCTCCCATTATAAATTATAAATACACTTGAGTGAAGAGGTTGCATTAAGCTATTATTCGTCAATAAGATTGAAGCGTAAATTTCTTTTTCAGAACTTCTGGCTAGAAGGACTAAGACAATGTGAGAGCAGAGGGTGCTTGAGGATGAAGGTAAAAGGGGTAGGGGTGAATACTGGAAATTGGTACTGATCAGTGAGGAGGTCATCTCCACAGAATTCACAATTTTGCCCATAGCACAGTCCTAACCTATCCTACTCTGGGTCTCCTTCTTTTCATTATTAGAACCTTCCCCAAAAGAACTGACCTAGAAAGGAAAGAAAATAAAATTAAAACCAGTCCCTGCTTTTCAACAGTTGCCTTAGGAGTTGGTTAGGAGAGAACATTAAAACCAATAGCTTATCAAACTGTAGCTTTCCCTGGTCCTTATGGAATAATACTAGTTGACAGTCATCTAATAATGTAAAGAAGCAGTGTTTAAATTGGTGTGGGTGTCTCAACTCTTAAAGGGCTGGACTTTGGTTTTGCTGAAAACCTAAAAAGACTGCCTGCTAGCCATTGTACCCAAAAGTCAAGGAGGTTTCACACTTTCTATCGCTGGTAAAAACTTCAGATTAAGGAGGCGTAGAGAAGGGTGGAGCACACAAATTCTTTTTCTCTAGTCTAGTCTCAGACTCTCTTGTTAGCTGAGCTTAGAAAGAAAAGACATTCAAAGTCTATTATGATGGTGAAGAAATGTCTTCTGTGTTGAAGTCTCTTAGTTATTTAGTTAAAAATCAGAAGTCTGTCTGTTCAGACCTCAATGCCAAAACCTGCTTGCCTGGTGACAGACCATCCTAATTGCAGGCAAAATATCTCAAATTTGATTAGTTGCAAGGGTTAGCCTTGAAAATTCAAATTCATAAAGCAATGATAGCTATCACAGTAACTTTTGAGAATTTCATGTGAGAACAAGAACAGGAAAGATCTTAAAACAAGTCACACTGTAAGCATGTCACAAATCTCAAGGTTTTATTTTCAGAACAGAATCTAATTTTATTTTTAAAAGAAAAAAATAAATTTGTGCTGGATGCTAGTGAAGTTGCCACTTCCCTATATCTTGCAGGCCCCAGCTGCCACCACCCTTTCATGATCACACTTGGTATCAGAGAAAGACTAGAGCTGGAAGGGAGCTTAGAGCTTATGTAATCTAACTCCCTCATTTTACAAATGAGGAAATTGAAGCCCAGGGATAAGTGACTTTGCCCAAGGTCACACTGCTAGCTAGGTGATAGAGTTGGTACCAGAACTCAAGTCTGCTGGACTTTTTCCCCTCCACCATGCTGTTTGATAAGAGGGGAGGGGAGGGGAAGGAAAAGAGTCGAAGGGAGGAAAGGATATAGCCTAGATAAAGATTCCCCGGGACCTTTCTGGACTCTAATCTGCTCTCCTATTGTTGTTGGGTCTTTTTCAGTGGTGTCTTACTCTTCGTGACCCATTTGGGTTTTCTTGGCAAAGATACTAGAGTGGTTTGTCATTTCCTTCTCCATCTCATTCTTACAGATGAGGAAACTGAGGCAAACAGGGTTAAGTGACTTTCCTAGGGGTCACACAGCTAGTAAGTGTCTGAGGCCAGATTTGTACTCAAAAAGATGAGTCTTCCTGACTCCATACCCGATGTTCTATACACTGAGCCACCTCGCTACCCTGATCTGTTCTCTTAAGATCCCTTATATGTATTTGGATCTTTCTCCTCAAGCTATCTCATAACCCTTTCACAACCAGATGCCTAAAAAAAGCTGCCTTCACTTGTTGCCTATACTTTCTCACCTCCCACTCACATCTCATCCCCTTGCAATCTGGTTTCCAACTCCCCACTAGTCAAATGAAACTGCTCTTTCCAAGGCCACTGATGATCTAAATCTAGTAGTCTTTTTTCTTGGTCTTCAAACTTCCTAACTTCTCTGTAGCATTTGGTACCGTTGAAAATCTCCTTCTTCTGCATGCTTTCTACTCCCTGGGTTTTTCAGTCAGTGTTGTCATGGTTCTCTTACTAACCTGTTCCTTCTTTGTTTTCTTTGTAGACCTATCCTCCGTATACCACTCCCTTTCCCTAGATACACCCCCAGAGCTCTATTATGAGCCCTCTCTTCTTCTCTGTACCTTCTCTCTCTCTCTGATCTCATCAGCTCCCAGGGTCTTAACCATCATTATAAAACAGATGATTCCCAAATCTACATATCCAGTCCTCATCTCTTTCCTGAGCTAAGGTTCCACATTTCCAACTCCCTGCTCCCTTCCATTCCCTCCTCTAGGTCAGTTCTTTTGGGGACTCCCTCTAGCAGGGAGTCCATCTGTATGCCCCATAGGCATCTCAAACTCAAAGTATTCAAACTAGACCTCATTATCTTTTGTCCTAAACTGATTCTCTTCCTAATTTCTTTATTATTGTTGAGGGCACAATCACTCTTTCAGTCACTCAAGCTTACAACTCAGGAGTCATCCTTGCATCTTAAATCTCTTTCACAAGTACACCTCTATCCAATCAGTTGCCAAGTTTTGTCAATTCCACCCCCCTCAAATTGTCTTGCATCTACCCTCTTCTCTCTATACCACCATAGTCCAGGCCCTCATTCCCTCTGCCTAGAGTCTACCAGGGGTGGGGAACCTGCGGTCTCAAGGCCACATGTGGCCTTCTAGGTCCTTGGGTGTGGCCTTTTGACTGAGTCCAAGTTTTACAGAACAAAGCTTTTTATTAAAGGGATTTGTTCTGTGAAGTTTGGATTCAGTCAAAGGCCCACACTTGAGGACCTAGAATTTACTCTAGACTCTAGACTATAACAATAGCTGGTCTCCATGCATAGAGTCTCTCCTCTCAAATCTATTCTCTGTACGACTGATAAATTGATATTCCAAAGCACAGATATGACTATGGCACTCTCTTGCTCAAGGACCTTAATTACCTCCACATTGTGGTATAAAACACAAACTCCTCTGTTTGGCCTATAAAGGCCTGGCTCCAGCTTATCTTCCCAATCCACATTATCCCTCCTCATATATTCTATACTTGAGTCAAACTGGCCTACATTCTGTCCTTGTACACAAGACTTCATTTCCTATTTCTGTGCCTTTACATAGGCTGTCCTACCTTACCTCCATTTCTTGGAACATTTAGATCCCTTCAGGATTCTATTCAAGCACCATACTCTTATAGAGGCCTTTCTTGACCTATCCAATTGTTAGTGAACTCTTCCCAATCACTGTGTATTTTGCAGATCTCCTCTATGTACTTACCTATGAAATATGTATTTACCTGTTGTTTATCTCTAGTAAGAATATAAGCTCCTTAAGGACAGAGAGAGGTAGTCTTGTATTTGTATTCCCAATAACCAGCACAGTGCCTGGTAATATAATCCTTGCTGATTAATGGAAACGATTCTGATCCTTTCCCAATATGGATTTCAGCAGACCAAGTTTAGAACTTGAAAGCATTCATTGCTGGTTTGTTTTTGTCCATGATTTATGCCTATACCCATGTTCAGACTATCGTTCTTTATACCAAGAGTTTACAACTTATGTATTTTAGAGTGAAACTGATTTAGGATTTTCTGTTAAAATTCTGTCCCTTTAAACTAAGTCTTTTATTGTGGATGGCTAGTGTCTCAGTGTAATTTTTAGTTGTTCTGTCCTCCTCTTCTACCCTTCCCCATTCTTATAGCAGTGAAAAAAGCAAGGAAATATATTCCTTAATTTCCATCACTCTTTTTCATACATCCTTCTTTAAGATCAAACTTGATTTCATGCCTTATCTCCTCCCCACTTATACATATGTATTTTTCTGTTTCTATAGCTATGCTCATACTATTCCTTTCACCTAGAGTGCCATCCACTCCAATCCCTAGAATTACCCATCTAATTTCTTCAAGGACCAGTTTAAAAAATGCCACTTTCTCTCCCTTAAATAACTCCTTGATCCTTCTAGCCAAAAGTAATTTCTTCTCTAAACCCCTAATTTTCTATACCTTACTGTACTTTCATGACTTTATTATATAATTATTCATTTACTAGACTATAAGCTCCATGGCAAGGACTGTATATTATTCATTTCCATATCTCCTGCCCTTGGTAGCACCTAGCACAAGGCTTTACATAGATAATTTATTTAACAAATGTTGTGGGTTCAGGAATTCCTCAGCCTTTTTTTTTCCCATTCTGTGGTTTTGTATCAAGTTAGCAGAGAAGAAAGAAAGATAAGATTTGAACTTTGAGAAGAAATATTTTGAATGTCAAGGATTGAAAAGCAGAAACTTAAGAGTCGCTAATATCTTGGGAAAGTTTGGAAGGTTTTTCATAACACTTTACTCCCCTGGTTCTTTTTCTATCTCTCTTACTGCTACTCTTCTGTCACATCTCTTTGAAGATGCTGCCTACAACTTGATCTCTGGTCAAATGACATAATGTGTGTGAAGTGCTTTGCAAACTTTAAAGTGTTATAGAAATGTTAGCGATTAATAGCTGGCATTTCTATACTATGTTAAAGTTTGCAAAACACTTTTACAAATATTTACATATTACCTCATTTGATCCTCACAACATCCCTGGGAGGGGAATGAGGAAAATGAGGTAGGAGAGAGGTTAAGCAAATTGCCCAGAGTTACACAACTAGCAAGTGTCTGAGGCTGGATTTCAACCCAGGACTTCTTGTCTCCATGGCCAAAATTCTATCCCCTACATAACTTAGAAGAATAATAGATAGCATTTATGTAGGGCTTTAAGGTTTGCAAAGTGCTTTACAAACATTATCTCTTTTTCTGAGAGGTAGATGTTATTAATTAGTATTAACTGTTACAGTTCCAACCTCTGTCCTAAACTTCAGAACCACATCTCCAACTGTATCCATCATATTTCCACTTGGCAACTCAAATTCAACATGTCCAAAATTAAACTCACCATCTAATCCTGAAAATTTGCTCTTTCTCTTAACTCTCCCATTTTAGTAGTACTACATCCCCAATCATCCTGATTAAGAAATATCTTTTACTACTCCTTTTCCCTCATCCACCCCTACATCTGTCTTGTTTTGGGGAGCCCTAAGAGCTTCAGATCCCCCCTTATATCTCATAATCCTTTCTTCATTCTCTCCTTCTTTGAGTTACCTTTTTACTTCCCTTTCCACAATATCTGGAACATAAGAGACACTTAATAAATGTTTATTGATTGATTAATTGATCATTTAGGCAAGGCCAGGCTTGCCTGGGGTAGAATAAGGTGTCAACTATCAAATGCACTCAGAAGAATGAAAGGAAAGACTTTTGACTGTACCTTGCTGGAAATAAGTAGTCTTTTTTTTAAACCTGAAGCAATACAAAATGATTTTCACGTTCAAGCAACAGGACATGCCTCCAGATGCACAAAACTCCATCCACGAGAGGAGATTCCCTGGAGTAAAGGTATGGGAAGGAATCCCTCTATCTATTAGCTTCTTATTTTAACATTTTTTTCTTGCTAACTTGATGTGAAGCTCAATAGTTTCAAGTGTTGTCAAGTGAAAAACCCCAAGAATTTCACCAGGGATACAGGAGATGTATTTCTGATGTTGTCTCATTGCATAAATACAAGCATCCCTAGGATGTAAGTGAACAGTTGCATTAAGTTATTGTACCTTACTAACATCTGTCATAGGAGCACTCTTGACATGAATGACTCCATTCTGAATTTGTAATGAGCACACATACTCCAAGTCCTTGTATGTAAACAACTTGAATATGTAAGTCTGATAATCAAATGTTTATGACCAACACATCTGGTAAGCTTAACCAAATGATTTGCTCATACGAGATGCCAAGTCTGTTTATCTGGAAGGAGGAAGGTGAAGGAAAGCACTTTACAATGTAAAGGTGGGGTGACTGACTTACTCAACACCACCCCAACTTGATATAGGTAATAAAATGGTTGCCCAATTACAGACATTGGATTAAGTAGGGAAAGGCTTTGAAAGCCATTTGATGAAATAAATATGATGCTAGACAAGAGGTCTGTTCCAATGTCTACTTCTATTACACCTTCTAGGTATAGAAGCACCAAATTATCCGGGATGAGAGGTTTTCCAGAAATTGGAGCAAGTATAGTTTTCTAGAATAGCATTGAAAAGAAATTAGCTTGGTTGGGGGTGGGGTGGAGGAGGTGCCTTATTCAACTTCCACCAATAACGCTTTTGGTTGGAGGGGAATTCTGCAAGTTTCGAGGGTTTGGAAGATTTTGGACTTCCTACCTTCCCACTAGTGTCCTGCTGGAATCCCTGGATCAGCTGGTAACACTGCTGTAATTAGAAGCCAAGGATAAATGAACTCAAATTCATCATACTTAAAGGGAACTTCTTGAGTATCCCATAAATTGGAGAAAAGGATTCCAGTAATCATGTGAGTTACCCCTTTGTCATATATTTGTCTAGATACCCCAATTATAAGTTGAGAATCAATTTAATCAGTTAGCCTTAGTTAACTTTTAGGAAGTAGTGTTATAATTGGGGTAGGGGGGAGGAGCAGAGAATACCAGCCAGGGCTTGAGACAATAACATTAAAGAATCACCCATGAAGGGCAGCCAGGTGACACAGTGGATAGAGCACTGGCCCTGGAGTCAGGATGACCTGAGTTCAAATCTAGCCTCAGACACATAACACTAGCTGTATGACTACTCTGGGCAAGTCACTTAACCTCAATTGCCTTGCCAAAAAAAATCACCCATGACTCCCAGGGGTACTCCTAGAATCACAAGAAGGAGATGGGAGATGTATCTAGACAAATTCTGGGGAACCCAGTTCATCAGTGGGAATGGAAACTAAGATGAAGGTACCTCAGAGCTTACATGGGCTACAACTATAATGAAGGTGTGGATGCCAGAAGAATTCAAAGCATTTTTGCAATTGAGAAAAGATGGCTATTTGCTTGGACACAGGATGCTCTGTCTTTGGTTGAAGTTTTCTTGGGTATAAATATCCTTTACCCATGTCCAGGGAGGTGGCAGCTCCTTCACATCCATTCTAGCATCACATCAGAAAAGCCAATAGTATTCCAAGGTTTTATAGTCACAATCACTCACAGCACCAAGATTGTCCAAATGATAGAAAAAGGATAGGAATAGATACCAGTTGCAAAGCTGACCATGGCTCCATTGCAGTTGTCCGTTCACAGTTACTTTATGTATCAGAGAACTGTTTTCTTCTGGAAAAGCAGGAGATAGGTGTGAAGAGATGAAGGAGAATTGAGGAATGCATATTGTGCTTTCTATGGTAATTCTGGGACCAAGGTCCCCAGCCCTTTAGCAAATGGGATTTCAAGGAGTTAGAAATGCAAAAGAAGAAAATAATACTTGGTTCTAAAATTCAATAGCCTTATAGTAGAGTCAGTGATAGGGAGGGCAGGGAGAGCAAGTAGGAAGAGAATGACAGAACTATCACCCTTTCAGACTCCCTCTGCCATATCCTTCTCATCTACTCTTTATCAAATTCCAAGGGGATTAGAAACTTTGTGCATATATGTGTGTGTTTGTATATATGTACATATATACATATATATACACACATATATCCTTTTGTTTTGAGAATGTTTTAGTGGAGGCTTCCTGCAAAACCAGGCCCACTGGCACCATTTCTTTGAGTTAGTGATAGATTACTTGGCTCCTGCTTTCCCCTCCACATGAGAAGGGATAGAAAGGAAGAGTCTAGGAAAAGCCTAATAGGTAGTAGTCATTATAAGCCCCTAACAGCAATATACTTTGTGCTTCTACTCAAAACTTCAGAAGTATCTTTTGTGAATGCATATTAGGTTTCCTATGCCTGTTACCCATGTCCACCCATCCTAGGTACTTTCTTATACTAAATCACCTTTCTAAAGAATTTTAGGATGGGGGCTTTAGTGAGTCTGTCCATAATAAGTCAAGAAGGGGAAGGGAAAAGAGAGTTCCTATAATGCTCTCTTTCCTCTTTCCTATTCCATTTCATTGACAGCTAGCAGTTGAGGGAAAGAGAGGCTTTCCCTCACCTTGTTCCCTACAACCTCTTACCCCCCACCCACCAAAACAACAACAACAAAACCCCTCAAAATATCAGATTCAACAAGTCCATAAACCTCACCAATCCAGGTAAGCCCTAGTTGTAACAAGCCCCATTCTTCATCAATCATCACAGGTAGAAAATAAAAAAAAGGTGGCCCAGAGAAATATTGACAACATTGTTACCCACCCTTACCCCAACGTATCCACTCTCATCTCTCAACCCTATCCTATTGAACTCACTCCATTCTTGACCCAAGCAACACAACCCTTTCTGATCCACCAAAAACTCCTGGAAGGGGCACTGGCAAGAGGGCAGTCTCCCATACTCCTCCCCTTAGGAAAACCAATTCTACTTCAAATATCTACACACACACACACACACACACACACACACACACACACACCCCAAGAACTCAAGACAATCCATTCTAAGCCACAACCTGGTATAAACACATACATGCCACAGGGAAAAGAAGAGTTCTGGTGGCAGAGGGGAATAGTGGGACTAGTGGCTAATATTCCACAGATCCTGTTATCACTGGCACCAAGTCAGCAGGATCTAGAGACAAAATTAAATTCAACTTTCTCCTTTTTATTTGTGTGTTTGTAAGCAATATCAGTGCTTACAATCACAATGCAAGGAAGGTTCAAAACACAGAGGTAGTAATTCTTACTCACCCAAGAAAGGGTGGTTTGGTCCTTGAAATGTAAAAAACCACACCCAGAGCTGGAGAGGAGAGCAGGACTGGGAAGGGAAAGAAGGAAACATTTACCCTGCCTGAAAACAGCTAGATAGCTCCCAGGTGCTCAGCTCACTCAGGGATGCATAGCCATGAGTTCATTAAACCATAGGATCTAGAACTGGAAGGGAATTTAGGGATCATATAATCATACATTTAGAGCTGGAAGGTGACTTAAAGGCCATCTAGTACAACCCCCTCATTTTACAGATGAGGAAACTGAGGCTCAGAAAGTTTAAGTGACTTGCCCAAGATCACACAGGTAGTAAATAGCAGAACTGGGAGTTGAACCCAGGTCCTTCGCTTACAAAGCTAGCATTCTTTCCACTGCATTACCAATCTTCATGTATATATTAGGAAACTGAGGCCTGGAGAGGCAAAGTGATTTGCCTAAGGTCACAACAGTAGAAATTAACAAAGCCAGGCTTTTAACCCAGCTCATCTGACTCTAGATCCAGTGTTTTCTACTCAGTCATGTTCAAGTAAGAGTGGGAAGTTGAGGTGGGGGGGGGAGTGAGCAAAGCTCATTCTTTCTTGTCTCTTACCAACTGATAAGGGTCACCTGGTAAGTGACAAATAGCACACACACATACACATACACACATTCATTCACTAACATGTACTACAGCCATCACTTATAAAAATCAAGAGCTGGAAGGGATTTTTGAGATCATCTAGCCCAACCTTTCACTTTACAAGTGAGAAAACAGGCCTGAAAGGTTAAGTAGCTTGCCCAAGATAGCAAATGGCAGTGCCAAGATTCAAACTCTGGTTATCTGACTCCAAGGCCAGTGCTCTTTGTACTACACACCTCTGTCTCTATTTGCAAAAAGTTCATCAGAAAAAGAGAAGAGAACAAAGTGGTTGGGTCCAACCACAGCATGGGCATAGGTTATCACCAACCATAGCATGGAAGGCCTCATACAGGGAGGACTGGTAATTCTGCGATCAAGACCAGGGACAGAGTTGGCCAAGGCTCAGTTTCCTCTACTATTATTTCCCCTCTGTTCCACCTTCCCCAATAATGACTGTACATGTACATGGTTTGTGTGGGAAATCAGGTCTATTGGTGGGGATGGGGGAGATGAGGAGCAAGAGTGGGAAGCAGATCTTCAGCTTGTTAGCTGTTCCTTTAGAGACTTGAGTCTGGAAAAGAAAAGATGAATTTGCAATAGATTAAAAGGACCCACTTTCTTCACCATCTACTGTGCCTCACTCCAGGAAGCAAGTCTCTTACAGGAGAACAATAAAATGGTAGTTGGAAGGTCAACTTCCATGGCCTTCCTTGTATAGCAGTTCTCCATTCCTAAGAATGACCTGAACCAGATCTAGATGAAGGAAAAGTAGAAAGAACAAATGGGAATATGGATGGGAAGTAGAAAGTATGATAAGTCAAGGTATGAGGGAGATAAAAGAGAACATTCTTCTCCTTCCTTAGTTCTGGGAGGAGACCACCAGGGTATTGACATAGCCATGGGGTCCCGTGTCATTCTCTGGGATGCAGTGGCCCAACTGAGAACCTCCCTGAGGGGTGGGCGGCGGTGGCGATGGGGGCGGAGCTGGGGGAGGGGCTCCGTAACCTCCTCGGATCCTGTTAGGGGAACTCAGACTCCCTTGGCCCCAACAGCCCTCCAGGGCTTCCAATCCCCGGCAACCAAGGAAAAAGAGGTTCTTGAGCATGAAGACTGAGAGCGGCTGCTGGTAGCTCACCACCAAAAGGCAGCGCAAGGCCAGCAAAGGCACGTCCACCAAACAGCCAGCCAGCAATCTCAGGAGCCTGCTACACCCTCCAGCCCCAGACCCCCAGGAAGGGGCACTGGTGGGGGTGGCGGTGTTGAGTTCATAGAGCCAGAGCACTGGAGAAGTGAGGGTCAGGAAATAGACAGAGATGAGCAGGTAACGAAGGTGGGAAGGCAGAGGTACCCGGCCTTCTAGCATCAACTCCACCAGGGTGAAACTGTCCAGTAAGTCTAGACAAGTGCCCAGGAAGCAGCCAGCGGCTCGGTGCTGCTGGGGCTGCAGGAGCAGGGGTCCTGCCGATCCGAGAGGGGCTCCTGCCTCACTAATAGCTCGTACCAAACCGTAGAGCAGGGGCGCAGACAGCGCCATAGTGAGACGAAAGCCCGTGGTACCGAATGGCGCTCGTAGTTCGATGAGGTCCAGGATGGACGTGCCAAGTATCAAAATCACCTTGGGCGTGAAGGCAATGGAGTAGATCAGCCAGGCCAAGTAGGCAAAAGCGAATTCTCCCCCGGACCCGACAGAGTCCAAACCATCTCCCAGACCGCCCCCACCACCGCGGCCCCGGACTTTGCCTCCAGCCCCAGCTCCCACAGCTGCGCCCGATGAAGCAGGCAGGTGGAGAGGTGGGGGTGCTGAGTGGTGGTGGTGCTGGTAGTGGTTGTGCAAGCTGGCGGCACTTCCTCCTCTACGGCCACGGCTGTTCTTAGCAAAAAAAATGGCCCAGCCAACCACGACCACCAGATCTGTGGCGATCCAGGAGCACCAGTACAGATCGGTGACAGTGATGAGATACAAGTCTAGCAGCCCACCTTGAGCCAGCAACAGCACCACGGACAGCGCCTGGTAACCCCACTTGCACTCAGAAGTAGGGGCACAACAGCCTCGCCGACCCCTGGATGAGTGGCCGCAGCAACAGCAGCAGCAGGAGCAGCAAGAGGTGCCGCTGCCACCGCTGGGCCCACTGGGCCCCCCGGATGAACGGCCCCCTGGCCCTCCAATGGGTCCCGTTCCACCCACACCAGCAAAATCCACTGCAGTCATGCTACAAGAGGAGGTGGATGTGGACTTTGAGGAAGAGCAGGAGAAAGAGGCGGTGTGATCGATCAGCTGAGCGCCTCCCGGGGCAGGGGGCTCCAGGGGGCCAGAAACTGTGGCGGGCACCAGGGGTTTGCTAATACTGATGCTCTCTTCGTCTTCGTCTTCCCGCTCCACTCCCGTGCTGCTGCTTGAGGAGCCGCCGAAGCTGCCGCCTCCCCTGCCTCGTCTCCTTCCTCCTCCCCTGCTGGTGCTGCTACTGGTGCTGGTGCTGCTATCCTTAGAGCCCCTCCGGCAGCTGCGGTAGGAGCCCCCGCGAATAAAGAAAGGCTGCAGCTGGGAGGCGGTGGGGGGCGGCGGAAAGGAGCCGGAGGACGAGGAGACTGGACTGTGGTTTCGGAGCGCTGAGTGCATTGTCTTCTGAAGAAGTGCTTCTGGGGGGCTCCCCAGCTGCTCCTTCCCCGCCAACCCCTGGGGGCGGCGAGGCGGCGGTGGGAAGCTCTGGTGATCTTCTCGGCTTCCTCCGACTCAGCTGCTAGGTCTTGCAACTGGACCAGGTGGCTAAAAGATCCAAACTAGAGCTGCCGGACTGGCAAGCTGAGCCAGAGAGTGGGAGAGAGTGGGAACTGAGGAGACAGACGGTGATGGGCGGGGGTGACGGTGGAGGGGGTGTTTGCAAAGAGAGAGCCCTGGAAGGGAGGGAGAAGAGGAGGAAGGGAAGAAGAAAGATAGGCGGCAAGGAAACCAGGACTGGATTCAGTGAGGAAGGAAAATAACAGAGAAGAAAGAGAATCATAAACTTGGTTTGCTGGATTTATCTTGGGAAAGAAAAAGGCTGAAATACGACATTGAGGATAGGAACTGGAGCAGCTAGCATAGAGACCCAAGGTCCTTAGCAAACCTGCTGAATCCCTCTATTGGAAAGGAGGAAGAGAAGGGAACAAGCATTTTTAAGGTACCTATTATGTACTACTTGTTTTACAAACATTATCTCATCCTTTCCTCACAACAGTATGAGGCAGATTCTATGATCCCTATTTTACAATTGAGGAAACTGAGGCAGTGAGAAGTTAAGTGACTCACCTAGACATACGGCTGTGTCTGAGGCTGGATTTGAACTCAGATCTTCCTAATTTCCCAGCCAGCACTCTATCCATTTTACTATCTAGCTGCCTCTAAGAGGCAAAAGTAAGGCCAGAAAAGTGACTCTTTCCTCTTCCCCAACATGAAGTTTGAGGGGCTAAAAGCTTCTCTAGTACTTACAGTCTACCCTGCATCCCCCACCAGATGAACAAAGCACTATGAACTCAGGTCAGGCCTCTGGATGGGTGAACAGGAGAATATACAGAAAGGAGAGGAAAGAATTCTATTCATTTCACGACAGCGAATTCTTTCAAGGCACTGTGCTAAGTAAGCTGTGGGGATACACAAATGTGTAAAATGTGCAAAAGGAGCTTACACTGTGTGGTAGGTGCAATAATTTGAAAAGAGTGAGAATATTAACCACGAGATCTTTCAACTTCTACACTTTTGTGGGAGAAGTTTGTAGAAGGAACCAGAGAAGAAAGAAGGCCTTGAACTGAATAAGAAAGTATGAAGAAGACTTAGAGGAATTTAGACTTGTAAAGGCCAGATCTTAAATTCAGAGAGGAAACTTTTTGAGAAATTTGGAAGAAATTGAGGAAATATCGGAGGGCAGAAACCTCTAGGTCCAGATTCTACTTCTTCCTTCTGCTGGAGAAAATTGCAGGAGAAGGAACAAGGGTAAGGAGAAATGACCTGAAGAGAAGGCACCAAAGAAAAAGAGTAGCTAGTTGGCCAAATAAGGCAAATAAAACAAATTGGTAAAATAAACAAACTAACAAATAAATAAATGACCTGGTATGTAAAACAAGTTGTTGGAACAAATAAGAGGGAAGGGAAGTAGTACATAGTACTATAGCAGTATGTAGTAATATGTGACTGGCACAAAGGAAAAGAAGTTGGGTGTGGTCAAGTTATTATGAGGTACTTAAAGGTTGTAAAGGTCTTAACAAAGGTGTTTAGGAGGGGAGGAATAAACGCAAATCCCAAAAAATCTCAAACGTTTGGAAAGTAGAAAATTTTGTATTATTTTACATTGTGTATGATATTTGTAAGTAGCCATGGCCAAAAGACTGCGATCTATGTTCCAAGAGTAGGCGGGTTTCCCTCTTAGAAGAGGTGAAAAAAATATAAGCAACACATTTCCAGATTATCAAGGACAATGAAATGTTACTTTAAAAAAAAAGGGAGGGGTTTTCAATGGGGGAAAGAAGTGATGGAAGGGAAATGACCCTTATCACTAAGTTGAAGAATGTCACTGAAGGAGAAAAGGAAGGAAAAAGATGAGAGTACACTAGAAAATTACAAACAAATTTGGAGCTCTTCGAGGAGAGGGGAATTTGATGCTTTGAAGAGGAAATATCTATTTTTGTCCTCCAAAAAAAATGGTAGATTCATGGAAGCCAAGTGGCTTCCAACAAGTGTCAGAGGCAAAAGAGAAATGGAGGTTGGTAACTTCCTGTTCACTGGTACTGAAGCAGCTATTAGATGAGCTGACAACAATGGAGAGATCTATTGTTTTCACAGAGCATTTATCCAAGGAGTACCAGAGAACCTTCCCAGACATAAAAATCTCGTGATTCACGTGGAAAGAAATGACACCGCCAGAAGGAACTAGAAACAACTGCCAAAGATTATGAAGTCTTGAGAAAGAAACTGAAGACTATAGGGATACAAATTTTGTTTTCCTTGCTGCTGCCTATTAAAAGCAATGTTTTCAGAAGAGAAAATTGACTTGGGAAAGAAAAGACTATGTCTGAGAATGACATTTGGATATCTGGACCACTGCTAAAAAGAGAGATGGTAGACTCCTGGCCAGGGGTGGAGTGTGTATTTTCCTGGAGTTTAGCAAGTCTAATCAAAAAGGCTTTAAAATAAAAGGGAAGGGGGAAAGCCTTCAAGCTAGATACTACAGACAGTAATAATAATGAATGAAGAAGAATAGTAGTGGAGGGGTCCAGAAGTCCATAAGAGACAAAATTCAAGAAAGGAGCCAATAGTAAGAACCATGGCTATAAATAAATGACCAAAATTCAGGCAAGAGGTACTAAGGGTCCTAATGCAAGGAAGAAAAATTGGATGCTAAGCTCAGGGATACTAAGATATGGAGAGATGAAATGCATGACACGAATATGACTGTGGATGAGTATGCCGAATTTAAGAGAAGGTAGGAGAAGGAGGGGAACATTACTTATTAAGAAGGTATCTCATATGAAGAAATCTAGGATCCAGATGATAGAAGCATTGTGGAAAGTATTTGGGTGAAGATCAATGGAGAGAAAGAGAAGCAATTTTATCATTGGATTTTACTACCAACCACTGGGAAATAGATGAGGATTTTAAGAAACATAAAAACACTAGCACAGAGACATGGTATAATACCAATAAGAGACTTCAATTATCCAGACATCTGCTGGAATTTTCCCTCTTTCTGCCAAAAGCAAAAGTGCTAATAACTTCTTGACTTGAACTAATGATAACTTTATCCTTTAAAAAGTTGAGAAATCAACAGAAGAAAATCTGTTCCAAATATGATTCTCACTGATAGGTTAGCACTGTGCCTGGCACATAAATGTTGACTGATTAATTGATTTAGCCTTGGAATGAAAATGATTGGAACCCTGGAAGAAAAGGAACTCTCTCTCTCCTACAATTTTTGATAAAGAAGGAAAAGAAAGTTGGGCATAGTTGGACAAGCATTCTAGATTTGGGAAAAGCAAATTTCAGAGTTCAGAGTTCAAAAGATAGGTAGGATCACACAGACTAATTCTATAGGTAGAGTTAGCCCAAGAAGGATGGGGAATGCTCAAGAATAAAATTCTGAAGACATAAAGTATAAACAATTCAGAGGAGGAGGGAAAGGGGGAATTCTCTAAAGAAATTGATGTAGATACACAGGATATTTCACCAATTAACTTGTAATTTTAAAAGTACATATACAGAAAATGGCAGCCAGAGTAGGTGACAGGATGAATACAAAAGCGTGACATGATATTAATAAGAACAGTCTAAAGAATGTTAAAGCTCAGAATGAACAAGGCTGTCAAGGAAAGCTTGAGGACAATAAAAAGTTTTTGTTTAGTAATAAATCATAACACAGAAAAGAAAGGTGCTCAATTCTTATTTTGTTTATTTTTTCTTCCGAGGAGATTGACCTTTGTACTGGAAATAACAGGAAAAAAAAAAAAAAGGTTCATGGGAAGCTGATGTCCAGGACAAATTAGGAGATTGTAAGAAAGTACCTATTTGCCCTTGATGAATTCAAGTGTCCTGGCCCAGATGAACTTCATCCCTGGGTACTGAAAAAAAAAATGGGAGATATAATTGCTGGGCCACTGTAAAAAACATATGAAAGATCATGGAGAATGAAAGATGCACTGCAGGACTGGAAAAAGGCAAATATCAGAATTCTCCTCCCCCCAGATGAAAGAGAATTGAATCTACAAACTATTGGCCAGTGAGTTTGACTTCAATTCCTGGGAAAACAGATAGATTAGATAGATAGATAGATAGATAGATAGATAGATAGATAGATAGATAG